>NC_046163.1:22610977-22816751 GCF_011064425.1 Rattus rattus
TCATCAAAGGAAAAATCCACCAAGATGAACTCTCAAACCTAAATATCTTTACTCCAATTATAAGTGTACCTACATACATAAAAGAAGCCTTACTAAAACTCAAAGCACACATTGCACCTCACACAATAATAGTAGGAGATTTCAACACCCCACACTCATCAATGGACAGATCATGGAAACAGAAATTAAACAGAGACATGGACAGACTAAGAGAAGTCATGAACCAAATGGACTTAACAGATATTTATAGAACATTCTATCCTAAAACAAAAGGATATGCCTTCTCCTTACAACCTCATGGTACTTTCTCCAAAATTGACCTTATAATTGGTCATAAAACAGGCCTCAATAGATACAGAAAGATAGAAATAATCCCATGTGTCCTATCAGACCACCATGGGCTAAAGCTGGTCTTCAAAAATAATAAGGGAAGAACGCCCATATATACACGGAAGTTGAAAAATGGTCTACTCAATGATAACCTGGTCAAGGAAGAAATAAAGAAAGAAACTAAAGACTTCTTAGAATTTAATGAAAATGAAGTTACAACATAACCAAATTTATGGGCCACAATGAAAGCTGTGCAGGGAGGAAAACTCATAGCTCTGAGCGCCTGCAGAAAGAAACAGGAGAGAGCAGATATCAGCAGCTTGACAGCACATCTAAAAGCTCTAGAACAAAAAGAAGCAAATACACCCAGGAGGAGTAGAAGGCAGGAAATAATCAAACTCAGAGCTGAAATCAACCAAGTAGAAACAAAAAGGACCATACAAAGAATCAACAGAACCAACAGTTGGTTCTTTGAGAAAATCAACAAGATAGATAAACCCTTAGCCAGACTAACCAGAGGACACAGAGATTCTGTCCGAATTAACAAAATCAGAAATGAAAAGGGAGATATAACTACAGAATCAGAGGAAATTCAAAAACTCATCAGATACTAATACAAAAGCTTATATTCATCAAAACTTGAAAATCTGCAGGAAATGAACAATTTCCTAGACAGATACCAGGTACTGAAATTAAATCAGGAACAGATAAACCAGTTAAACAACCCCATAACTCCTAAAGAAATAGAAGCAGTCATTAACGGTCACCCAACAAAAAAGAGCCCAGGTCCAGACGGGTTTAGTGCAGAATTCTATCAGACCTTCATAGAAGACCTCAAACCAACACTATCCAAACTATTCCACAAAATTGAAACAGATGGAGCACTACCAAATTCCTTCTACGAAGCCACAAATTACTCTTATACCTAAGCAATACAAAGACCCAACAAAGAAAGAGAATTTGAGACCAATTTCCCTTATGAATATCGACACAAAAATACTCAATAAAATTCTGGTAAACCGAATCCAAGATAATATCAACGCAATCATCCATCATGAACCAGTAGGCTTTATCCTAGGCATGCAGGGATGGTTTAATATATGGAAAACCATCACCGTGATCCATTGTGTAAACAAACTGAAAGATAAAATCAATGTGATCATTTCATTAGATGCTGAGAAGCATTTGAAAAAATTCAACACCCCTTCATGATAAAAGTCCTCGAAAGATCAGGAATTCAAGGCCCATACCTAAACATAGTAAAAGCCATATACAGCAAACCAGTCGCTAACATTAAACTAAATGGAGAGAAACTTGAAGCAATCCCACTAAAATCATGGAATAGACAAGGCTACTCACTCTCTCCCTACTTATTTAATATAGTTCTTGAAGATCTAGCCAGAGTAATCAGACAACAAAAGGAGATCAAAGGGATACAGATTGGAAAAGAAGAAGTCAAAATATCACTATTTGCAGATGATATGATAGCATATTTAAGTGATCCCAAAAGTTCCACAAGAGAACTACTAAACCTGGTAAACACCTTCAGTAAATTGGCTGGGTATAAAATTAACTCAAATAAATCAGGAGCCTTCCTCTACACAAAAGAGAAACAAGTCAAGAAAGAAATTAGGGAAACGACATCCTTCATAATAGACCCAAATAATATAAAGTACCTCGGTGTGACTTTAACCAAGCAAGTGAAAGATCCGTATGTTAAGAAATTCAAGTCTCTGAAGAAAGAAATTGAAGAAGATCTCAAAAGATGGGAAGATCTCTGATGCTCATGGATTGGCAAGATTAATATAGTAAAAATGGCCATTTTACCAAAAGCGATCAACAGTTTCTATGCAATCCCCATCAAAATACCAATCCAATTCTTCAGAGATTTAGAGGGAACAATTTGCAAATTCATCTGGAATAACAAAATACCCAGGATAGCTAGAACTATCCTCAACAATGAAAGGACTTCTGGGGGAATCACTACCCCTGAACTCAAGCAGTATTACAGAGCAATAGTCATAAAAAACTGCATGGTATTGGTACAGAGACAGACAGATAGACTAGTGGAATAGAATTGAAGACCCAGCAATGAATCCACACACCTATGGTCACTTGATTTTTCAAAAAGGAGCCCAAACCATCCAATGGAAAAAAGATAGTATTTTCAGCAAATGGTGCTGGTTCAACTGGAGGTCAACATGTAGAAGAATGCAGATCGAGCCATGCTTATCACCCTCTACAAAGCTTAAGTCCAAGTGGATCAAGGACCTCCATATCAAACCAGATACACTCATACTAATAGAAGAAATAGTGGGGAAGCATCTCAAACACATGGGCACTGGAGAAAATTTCCTGAACAAAACACCAATGGCTTATGCTCTAAGATCAAGAATCGACAAATGGGATCTCATATAACTGCAAAGCTTCTGTAAGGCAAAGGACACAGGTCAAAACAGCAACCAACAGATTGGGACAAGATCTGTACCAATCCTACAACAGACACAGGGCTTGTATCCAAAATATACAAAGAACTCAAGAAGTTAGACCGCAGGGAGACAAATAACCTTATTTAAAAATGGAGTTCAGACCTAAACAAAGAATTCACAGCTGAGGATTGAGGAATGGCTGAGAAACAAATAAAGAAATGTTCAACATCCTTATTCATTAGGGAAATGCAAATCAAAACAACCCTGAGGTTTCACCTCACACCAGTGAGAATGGGTAAGATCAAAAACTCAGGTGACAGCAGATGCTGGCAAGGATGTGGAGAAAGAGGAACACTCCTCCATTGTTGGTGGGATTGCAGACTGGTACAACCATTCTGGAAATCAGTCTGGAGGTTCCTCAGAAAATTGGACATTGAACTACCTGAGGACCCAGCTGTACCTCTCTTGGGCATATACCCTAAAGATGCCCCAACATATAACAAAGACCCAGGCTCCACTATGTTGATAGTAGCCTTATTTATAATAGCCAGAAGCTGGAAAGAACCCAGATGCCCTTCAACAGAGGAATGGATACAGAAAATGTGGTACATCTACACAATGGAATATTATACAGCTATCAAAAACAATGAAATTATGAAATTCATAGGCAAATGGATGGAACTGGAAAATATCATCCTGAATGAGGTATCCAATCACAGAAAAACACACATGGTATTCACTCCTTGATAAGTGGCTATTAGCCCAAATGCTTGAATTACCCTAGATGCACAGAACACAGGAAACTCAAGATGGATGATCAAAATGCGAATTCTTCACTCCTTCTTTAAAAGGGGAACAGGAATACCCTTGGCAGGGAATAGGGAGGCAAAGTTAAAACAGAGGCAGAAGGAACACCCATTCAGAGCCTGCCCCACATGTGGCCCATACATATACAGCCACCCAATTAGATAAGATGGATGGAGCAAAGAAGTGCAGGCTGACCGGCTGTAGATACACAGCCATAGTACAAAAAATACATAGGCAAATGACAGCAGCAAACCACTGAACTTTTCAGAGAACGGAACCCCCGTTGAAGGAATCAGAGAAAGTAGTGGAAGAGCTTGAAGGGGCTTGAGACCCCATATGAACAACCATGCCAACAAACCAGAGCTTCCAGGGACTAAGCCACTACCCAAAGACTATACATTGACTGACCCTGGGCTCCAACCTCATAGGTAGCAATGAATAGCCTAGTAAGAGCAGCAGTGGAAGGGGGAAGCCCTTGGTACTGCTAAGACTGAACCCCAGTGAATGTGATTGTTGGGGGGAGGGGCGTAATGGGGGAGGATGGGGAGGGGAACAACCATAGAGGGGAGGGTTAGGGATGTTGGCCCAGAAACCGGAAAGAGAATGAAAATCTAAATGTAAATAAGAAAACTCAAATCAATAAAGACAAAAAATGGGGTACAGAACTAAACAAAACATTCTCAGCTGAGGATTATCAAACGTCCAAAAAGCACCAAGGAAATGGTCAACATCTGTCAACAAGGGTGCTGAGGGCACCTGGAAGAGAATGGGGGACAAGAGATGTGAAGAAGTACGCCAAGACAGGAGACTAATCAAGGCGACAATTTTGTTTTTTCCCAAGTCTGAATTTATACCATAACAGAGGTAACAGACAGAGGGAGGGAAGTGTGAAACATTTACACAGGCCAAGGACTCAGTATTTGTGTGGCCAGCTGATGTCAATAGGATGTTGGATTTTCAGAAAGGTTACAGGTCATCACATTGGGTATCTTAATGTCAGATGTGTTTCTCAGCAAGGTCACAATTTTATCATATCATTATTCATCCTGACCACCAGATTTACATTAGTCTTCTGCAGCTGGCTTGGGATTTTCCATGAACCCAGTCATACTTCACTCTAACCATAATATTAACATCATTTTTGGAGGGTTTCGAGGGCATCTCTCCCAACATCTCCCCCTTTCTTATAATCAAATGAAAAAGTGACCAAATGGCCATGCTGTCCTGTAATGGGCCCCTCGGGAACTGTGTCTGACTTAAGTTGGAGTGATATTTGTCACATGGCAAAGAGAATCTTATGGCCAGGGTCCATCATGGGATAAAGCAACAGCTAATGGTGGCCCTCCTGTCTTAGGCCCTTGTTTGTGAATATATCACTCTCTTACCCGTCATTGACTGTCCAGCTCACCACGCAGGGGTGATAATTCGTTGATGTTTCAGCAAAGGCATCAGGACAGCAGGCAGAAAAAAATTTGGCCTCATTTGGCTAAAGGACAAAAATGTCCTTGCCTGGGCTAGGAGGAGATGTGTAGGTGAGCTTGGCCCTCATTAAAGGCATCCTCCATAGCTAGCCTATGATAATATACCTGAATAGGTTTTGCTGCTATATTAGCTACCTGTTGTTTAATAAAGCTGGTTAAATTATTAAATGCCCAAGGTCCAGAATATATAACCAAAAGAAGGCATACTAGGGTCTCAACAGAGAGGGAAGCAGGGTGGACAACCAAGGGGAGGTAGAAATACAATTTTGATATCAGCTCTCAGCTTTCTTTCTTCCTCATTTTCTCTTTTCCAAGCCTTCTCTGGCTTTTTTCATGCTCTCTTGAATCATATTCTAAGACACAAGAAGTATCCAAGCAATGCCTTTCTCTTACAAACCAGAATTCAGTGTGATTGCTCAAAGTTGGATAATTAAAGGTAAAAAGCCAATCAGAAATAAGTATACTTGTTAGCATGTATGGTTTATGTAAAAGATGGGCCAGACAATTGTTCTTTCTGATTAACCTCTGACCCTCAAAGACAGTGTGGGTCAAAATTAAAATAGTCAGATACACTTAAAACACTGCTTCATATTTGATAGATGTGTAAGTTTAAAAATTGAATGAATTTATATGATTGTAAATATTTACCATGAAATATCACAGAAGGGATGCCACCAGGCAGGGAATTACAATTTTATCTGATATTAAACATTTTAAATAATTTGGAGAAACCTCAGCATTAAATTATAACCATCAGGAAAAAATTAAAGACATTAATAGGTATCCCGTACATGTTATGTAAGAAATAAGCAAACCCCATGTCAGTACAGTACAGCATCAATGACTGAAAGTTAAAAAATATGTTGCTACATAGAAGGAAAAGATAACATGTTGACTGTCATTGTTAAAATTCCCAAAATAATTCCAATAGACAATTCAATCTGGGTTCCTGCGACAATCATAATTGCATTATCCAAAAAGCCAAATCCTACAAAAGGTATCACATTGTAGAAGAATACATAGCTCAGTTGTCCTGGAGTGTGTGGTAGAGCTTTCAGTTTTTCTTGTATGATGGCAATGATCTCAAAGTGGTGCAGCTCTTTGAGCAAGCAGCTCCTCTTGATGGAATGCAGGCTGTAGACGAAGTCAGGTGTTTGCTTTACTCTTTGTTCAGCGCCTGCCTCCATAGGTTCCTTCTTGGGATGAGTGCCCAGAAGCCAGGGAGTAGGAACATACAGGCTCTTTTAACAACTTTATGGTAAATATTATCCCTGTATTGGCACCTGATTGAAACATTCTAAGTCCGCAAGTATATCCACGTGTCCAATCCTGGTTTCAAACCATGGAGGTAAATTTAATATTTAGGGGAATGCACCATTCCCTTGTTTTAGAATTAGAACCTTCACAATGGGAATCTGGGACATGTATATTAGTAGGATGGGAGGTATTATAAGTCAAACAACACGGTGTATTAGGTGATAAAATTCTTAAGAACATGAGAAAGGGGCCAGGCAAGAAAGCTAGGGGGTGGCCCGTTGAGAACTGGTGGAACAACCAGATCAGGTGACAAGTAGCATTCAGTCACACAGCTAAATGAGGAAGCTTTCTTGGGACAAAAAGGCCCGTGCAAAAACGAGCACAACCTTTGTGCCTATAAAACAGAAAGGGGAGCAGAGAGGCAGATAGAATCTGTTACCGGCTGTCTCTCTGGACGTAGATTCTCCCTTAAGGAGTACCTCCCTTCAGTGTCAGCTCGGTGGCTCTGCCTCTCAAGAGACCCAAACATCACTAGGCTTCCAGTAAGAACTGATAACAAAAAGATGGAGAGATGGTTCGGACCTGGGTGCTAGATGACAAATGACTGACAAAAGAGTTGTTTTGCTTGTCCAAATTAGGGAGGAAGTTTCTTCTAGACTGTCAGACATGCCTGGTGACCTTGAGTCAAGAGACCAGGAGTAAATAGCATTTGAGTCTCTAGAGAGTTGAAGTTAGGCTTCCCCAGGGGGTGTGATCCGATTAAAGCCTCGGCTATCAGAAAACAAGCTATAGTCAAAGATAACTGGTTATAAGGACTCTTTCTGCTGCCATTCCTGAGGCAGGGGTCACAACTGAGTTGGGCTTCCTGCCTCTTTCAACCAATAAAGAGATTGCTAACACTGGAATACTGACCTTTAATAGAACTACAGCCCTCTCCGTGCCTCTGAATTCTAGGACTGCAGTAGTAGCCCTTCACCAAGCTGTCTCACTGGGTTAGAGGGCCATGGAAAAGAAAACATTGATCCTGACCTTGGCCACGGCCTTCAGTTGGAGTAGGCTGAAGAGCCCATGTCAATAGTTTCTCCTTTTATCATCGTAGAGTAAACATAGCCAAAGCCTGTTTCGAATTCTGTCTGGCAAAACAAAGTTACTCACAGTCTGCTGCAGACTCTTTCTGAAACTACTTTAGGGACTACTCTGCCCTCCAACCTGGGGCATTTTGACCACAGGGGCAGGAACTGACTGTTGCAGGGATAGGATCAGAGGCACTCTCTATGTCAAAGATGACTAGTGGGGAAGGTGACTTAATGCTGGAGATCAACTCCTCTCTTGGAATAGGGCCAGCAGATAAGGCAGGTTCCCTCAAAGAACTTCTCTTAATGAACGCTCTCCTTCTATGAACAAGTGTTGAAGGTCTGGTCACTGAAGGCAGCTACTGGAATTTTTTTCAGGGCCCAAAGTCTCATAATAGTCTTTAACATAATCACTAACTATCCACCATCTTTTTGCTGTCAAAGAATCAGCCCTGGCTGGCCTCATCACCTTGAAACTCCTCTCGTACCGGCTCTGCTTGAGCTGCACTGCTGCCCACATGCAACCTGCAGCTTGCTTGCTAGCAGGCCTGTGCACCTGCCACCCTTAGCCCCACATTTCCCTACTCTGTGCTGTCTCTTCTTTAGAAGCTGTGAATGTCTAAGCAATAGGGAGATCCTTTCTTCATGATTCAAGGCAAAGCTTTCAGGTTCTTGTTAATGCCTGCTTCACACAGGGTCACTCACTAACCTGGAGTCCTTCATACACATGTGATGAAGTGTTAACAGTAGCTAGATTGGCAAGGGGAGCAAAGGGAGAGGCATCTTTCCTTGGGGAGGAGACTCAAGAGACAAAGACAAAACTCCATGGCAGAAAACAATTTCTCTCAAGCAAATTATATCCAAGTTAAGCACCAAGAGGACCAAGTAAAAGTCTTTGACAAACAAAACAAACAGTTCCATGATTTCAAACACAGTCATCAGTCCAAGTCCAAAAATGAAACAAAAGTCACAAAGACATGACAATACCACAGAAAACAAACTAGACAAACAAGACCAAGACAAGGCGTCCTAACAAATGCCTGATACTTTTCAATACCTGGCCCAAACTGCAGCTTAACCTTAGCTGCTTCTGGGATGAGGAGGACCATCTGATACCACCTCCCAATGGGAATCTAGAGTGTCCTCTAGATTCCTTTCTCCTCCTAGAATATCCTTTAGGGCCTGTGGCCTGTGACAACTAACACTTCTGCCTGTCACAGACGTAAGCCCTTCACGGGACCCACAACAACCACCGAGGGGACTCTAACCCCTCTCTAGGGGGGACTTGAACCCCCCTCTGAAGGGACTCGAACCCTTCAGACAGCAGACACGGACAACACAAGACAACATGAAACAAAGATGAGACAACATGACACCGAGACAAAACAGAAAGTAACACAGAACACAAAACAGATTTGCTTGAGCTTACCTCCGATCTCCTCACCAATTGTGGTCTGAGAGGAGTGCAGTTCCTGGCTGATGCACCAAAATGTTGTAAGACCCCATTGTGGCCTTACCTCAGGAGCGCCACCCACAGAGCACAGATTGACAAAGTGACTGCTGCAATAACATGAGGGTTTTTTAATCCACGTGCCTGGGGTTGCTCATCCATGCAGGGGGAACTTTTATTCATTACAGAGGGCAAACTTCAGCAACAGGGTTAGCTGGCCCATAAAACAATAACTTACTCTGCACTATCTTTTTGTATCAATTGTTCCCTCCCGGGGGAATCATGGACAAATATTTCTTACAAAGTCTAAGAATTTCTTTAAATCATTTTTCTTAACGCTTTTGCTCCCATCCTGAGTGATTCCCTGAGTCCTGTCACAAAAGCTGACTGTAGAATGCTTGTCCCATCACTCACCACTGAGATCTGCGTCTTCCAGGGCAAACACACCAAGCATCTGAACCAAGGTTAGGCAGTCCATGGTAGCCAAAAGTCGGGGGTTGGGGGGAAGGCTCTGAAGAAGAAGGAAGACAGGACTGTCTATTCACTGGGGATGATGTTCTCCTCCAGGAGACCTCCAAACAGCCCCATGTTGGGCGCCATTTGTCAACGAGGGCACTAAGGGTACCTGGAAGAGAATGGGGACAAGAGACTCAAAGAAGGATGCCAAGACAAGAGTCTGATCAAGGTGACAATTTTATTTTTTCCTAAGTCTGAATTTATACCATAACAGGGGTAACAGAGAGAGGGGGCAAGTTGGAAGCATTTATTCAGTCCAAGGACACTGTATTCATGTGATCAGATGAAGTAAGCAGGATGTTGGCTTTTCAGAAAGGTTACAGGTCATCACATTGGGTATCTTGACGTCAGATGTATTTCTCAGCAAGGTCAGAATTTTATCATATCATTATGCATCCTGGCCACCTGATTTGTATTAGTCTTCTGCAGCTGGCTGGGGATTTTCCATGAACCCAGTCATACTTAACTCTAACCATAATATTAACATCAATAATGGAGGGTTTCAAGCACATCTCGCCCAACACACATCCTTATTCATCAGGGAAATGCAAATCAAAACAACCCTGAGATTCCACCTCACACAAGTCAGAATGGCTAAAACAAAAAACTCACGTGACAGCAGATGCTGGTGGGGATGTGGAGAAAGTTGAACACTCCCCCATTGTTGGTGGGATTGCAAACTGGTACAACCACTCTGGAAATCAGTCTGGAGGTTCCTCAGAAAATTGGACATTGGACTACCTGAGGACCCAGCTATACCTCTCTTGGGCATATACCCAAAAAAAAATGCCCCAACAAATAACAAAGACACATGTTCATAGCAGCCTTATTTATAATAGCCAGAAGCTGGAAAGAACAGATGCCCTTCAACAGTGAAATGGATTGAAAAAATGTGATACATCTACACAATGAAGTACTACTCAGCTATCAAAAACAATGACTTCATGAAATTCATAGGCAGATGGAATGAACTAGAAAAATATCATCCTTAGTGAGGGTACTCAATCACAGAAAAACACATAGTATGCACGCATTGATAAGTGGATATTAGCCAAAATGCTCAAATCACACAAGATGCAATCTACAGACCACAGGAAGCTCAAGAAGGATGACGAAAATGCAGATTCTCCCCCTCCTTCTTAAAAGGAGGAAAAATATTTATAGCTGGGGATATGGAAGCAAAGCGACTCAAGGAATTCAGAGCCTGACCCACATGTGGCCCAAATATATACAGCCACCAAAACTAGGTAAGATTGATGAAGCCAAAAAATGTATGTGGAAAGGGACTGGATATAGATCTCTCCTGAGAGACACATCCAGAGCACATCCAATACAGAGATCAGGGCTAGCAGCAAATCACCGAACTGAGAATAGGAACCCCCTTAGGGGGAATTAGAGGAAGTATTGAAGGAGTTGAAGGAGCTTGCAATCACGTACAAACAACAATGCCAACCAACCAGAGCTTCCAGGGACTAAACCACTACTGAAAGACTATACATGGACTGACCCAGGGCTCCAACTGCATATGTAGCAGAGAATAGCCTTGTTGGGGAACCAGTAGAAGGGAAAGCCCTTGGTCTTGCCAAGGTTGGATCCCCAGTGCAAGGGAATATGGGTGAGGACAATAAGGGGGATGTATAGGAGGAATACCGTATGGGGAGGGGAAGGGGAGAGGAGGGAATGGAGACTTATGGACAGAAAACCAGGAAGGGGAATAACCTTTGATATATAAGTAAAGAAATATATAATAAAAATTTATTTTAAAAAGGCAGAAACAATGCTATTTGGTTAAACATTAAATTTTTGGTAAGGCTCACATGTATCATGAACAAAAAACTGTAGAATTTCTAGTGTCACAAAATGTTACATTACATTTCTTCATCTGTGATTCGACCAAGGTTATATATTATATGCTCAGCCTTACTCAATATTCCTCCTTCCATCACTGTGTGTTCTATTGGTATATTTGTTCTGACAATGTCTCTTTTCCTTCATGGGATTCCCTATATTTGACCTCCTTCAAAATTCCCACTTATTTTTTTAATTAATCATTTTATTCGGTTACATTTCAAATAGTATCCTCTTTTCCAGTTACCCCTTTTCTACCATCCCTATCCACTCTCCCTTCCCCCCTTCTCCTTTGCTTCTCCAAGGGTCCAAGGGTGCTCCTGCACCCATTCTCCCACTCCTGCCTCACCCCTTTAGCATCCCCTGTGCTGAACTTCAAGCCTTCCTCCCTACCATTGATGTCATATGAGGTCACCCTCTGCTACATATGTATATGGAGTCCTGGATCCCTCCATGTATTCTCTTTGATTTGTGGTTTAGTCTCTGGAAATTCTGAAGGGTCTGGTTAGTAGATATTGTTCTTCTTATTGGGTTGTAATCCCCTTCAGTTCCTTCAGACCTTTCTTTAGCTCTTCCATTGGTGTCCCTGGGCTCAGCCCAATGGTTGGCTGTGAGTGTCTGCATCTGTCAGGTGCTGGCAGAACTTCTCAGGGAGAACCATATCAGGCTCCTGTCAAGCAAGCACTTCTTGACATTAGTAATAGTGTCAGTTTGGTGTCTGCAAGTGAGATGGATCCCTAGGTGGGGCGCCCTCTAGATGGGTTTTCATTCAGTCTCTGTTCCATTTTTTGTCCCTATCTTTCCTTTGGACACAATCTAACCTCGATTTTCCTTCTTGCAGCAGTACTGTCTATCATTTCTTTAACTTTCTTCCATCAGAACATATTTGTCATACATTTATGACATGTTTTTAAAGTTTCTCATTCATTATCTTTAACTCATATATATCAATAGTGAGGAGTCTTTTCTATTTATATATTTGTTTTACTTATTCACTTTACATCCAGCTTACTGCCCCACTCCTTGTTACCCCTCCCACAATCCTTCTCCCATCCCCTGTCCCCTTCTGAGGATGTGAGAGTACCCTGGGTATCCCCAACTTGGTACAGCAAGCCTCTATAGAGCTAGGTGTCCCGTCCCCCGTTGATGCCCGATAAGCCAAGCCAGCTAGAAAAACATATCTCATGTACAAGGAACAGCATTTGGGATATGACCTGCTCCAGTTGTTCAGGACCCATATGAAGATCAAACTGCCATATCTGCTTGTGTAAGGAGGCCTCCTAGGTCCAGCCTGTTTATTCTCTTTGGTTGGTGGTTGAATCTCAGATAGCCCAAGGGTCCAGTTTAGTTGATTCTGATGATCTTCTTGTACAATTCCTATCCCCTTCAGGGCTACAACACTTCCCCATATTCTTACAAAAGTGTCCCCAAGCTCACTCCACAGTTTTAGTGTGAGTCGCTGCATGGGTCTGATTCAGCTGGGTAGAGCCTCAGAGAAGTCAGCCATTCTAGAATCCTTTTTTATTTAGAAAATTGAAAACTGTATGTTTTTAGTATCTTCATTTATTCTTGAGATATATAATTATATTTCTTTATCCATCTAAAGATGTGTTATGCTTGAACATTTAACCTTCCATCTTTTCTCCTTTCCACAAAATTTTTATTTTACGAACTAGTCCTTTTATAATATCAATTTCCAAATAAGCCAAATATTTACTTTTCCTTTCTCAGTTACTAGAAAGAGCATCAGATTTCTTTTCATATCATGAGAAAGTAGCACACATTCAATGCAGACTTAAATTGAAATATTGTGACTTTGTTGTCCATACTCTTTCACTTAACTAACTATTCTACATATGTACCTCTGCTTCCCCTGTTCCAATGGATCTTTCCGCCATCATTCTCATACACCCATTTAAATCACTCGCATTCCAATAGTTCTCATTAATGTCCAAAGTTTTATCTTTAAATTGAATATTGTGAAGATATCTTACCTTAAAACAGTTTATGCTTTACCTTCTTTGGCATGATGAAAATTTTCCATATTTCTTTCGATGTTCCCATTCTTACTACATCTATTCTTTAATTTCTTGAGTTCCTAGATTAATACTTATTCTGTTTCTCTAATCTTAGGCAACCTCTCTGCTTATGTTTAACCACTATTATGCTTTTAAGAAGTACAAATAACATGTGACCAATCTGATAAGTGTACTTTATGTGTGAATTAAAATATCTCATAATTCTTTATATAAATTTGTAATATTGTTAAGAAAATGGCCATATTTAAGATCTAGAACTTCCCTTCAAGAATTAAGTCCATTCAGGAATTGAAACTAGCCCTTGAATTATCTCTGTGTGGATCCTGTAAATAAGGAATACCATTCCCATTATTTACAGAATGGCAGAAAGGCATTCTGCCTGAACAAGTGTGGCCGTGTTTATGAGGGCTTTGTAAATATTTTTACTTTTGCTAACGCAGGAAGTCTGACATTTATTCCTAATATCCTAGAAGAAGGCACTACAGGAATCATAGAGTAAGAAACTATATAATTGTGGTAGTAGCTGGACATACCCCTTAGACAATATGCTCCAAATGGAATGAATCTCTGGAAAATAAGAGAATGGCTAGCACTTTTGTTATCTGGGACAGAGGGAGTTTTGGTCATTTTTCTAGTACAGACACTGTTATATTTGTTGTTTCTCAGACATGAGTAAAGAGGGGGCTGGTTTCTGTCTCACTCTATCATTGTCATAGAATGTCCTTGTCTAATATTAGTATTCTGTGAGATGGTATTTTTCAGTACAACACTCTGCCCTGGCTGTTAATGCAAGGTCAGCTCTCAGCTGACAGCTGAGGAGGCTACTTCTTTTCTTTCACAAAGGCAATAATTGGATAAAAATAAAACCATTTTGGATTGTACATCACTGAATTCCAGATGGGTCAATAAAGTAGTGATGTGCTGATGGCAGATAATTTTTCTCCCACATCCCAAACCTCTCACCCAAATTTCTGACTCATGCATACAGCTGTATCCTTCAAATCTTCAGCTATGTGTCCTATTACACTTCAAAATCAGCACATTCCAAAATTTCTCAGGATCTGTACCCCCCAGTCTATTGTTCTTTCTGTACTCTCTTCTATATTGTGAGTACAAACTCCTGTTTTGAAAAAAGTTACACCTTGCATTCTTTAGGAGAAATACAAATTAATCTATACAACAAATCACTCCATGAGTTTAACAGATTTTAATTTCCATTGCCTTTCTAATAATTTCTACCTCTATAATCCCCTTGCTGAAATGTTTTCAGGAAAAGGATACCTAAATATTTAAACATCTGTGCTGGTAAGAAGGCAACGTTGCTTCTTACCTGTTTCACCTTGATAAAACATTAATATTTGTTCTTCTTTTGCAAATGACGCTGTGAAGACTACAGGGAGAGGTGACCTCACACATGCACAACACCTATAGATTCATATAGGACTGTGCACACTTTAGCATTCACTTTGAGAGGCAATGAGAGAGCCAAGCCAGAAGCTCAGTTACACAGATTTCATGAAAGGATCCAAACTGGTAGTTTAAGGACTAGGCCTAAGCTTCTGTTTACTAATACTGGACGAGTCTGAATCACGTCAAATTCACGGGGGGCAAAGGGTGAAGCACCTTTTGTGGTTGCCAATCAGGAACTGCCAAGAGATGTCCCTCCTCCTAGCCTTAACCAAGCCTGAACCAAAAATAATCAGCTCTGGAAATAACCAGAATAATCAGTTCTAGAAATTCCTCAAAAATTGCCCAGAGCATTGATCAATCCCAAACACATCCATACCACTTGAAGTAGAGCCAACTAATCATGATAAATCAGGAGAGAGGTCACTCACTCCTCCCTGGACTTCCCTTAACAGGTTTTCAAAGTAAGTAAGCATGCAATCTCACTCACTATCTCCAATTTCACATAGATCCCAGCATGCTAGTAATTTCTGCAGAATAAGCGTTCTTTGCCTTTGGATTTTGGATTTTATTTGAGTCTGGATTACCATTCTTCAGCAAATCAAGGACCCTAACAACTTTAGTGGTCCAAATTGCACCTGAGAAACCTGATTTAACTTTGGTATCTGGTATTTGTCTAGAAAATTGTCCATTTCCTCCAGATTTTCCAGTTTTGTTGAATATAGGCTTTGGTAGGCTTTGATGATTTTTTTTGAATTTCCTTAGATTCTGTTGTTATGTCTCCCTTTTCATTTCTGATTTTGTTCATTTGGATATACTCTCTGTGCCCTCTGGTTAGTCTGGCTAAGGGTTTATTGATGAAGCTTAAAAGTGCATGCTGACAGGAGCCTGATATAGCTGTTTGTTGAGAGGCACAGCCAGAGAATGTCAGATGCAGAGGCGAATGCTAGCATCAAACCATTGAAGTGAGAACGGGATCCCCATTGGAGGAATTAGGGAAAGGATTGAAGGAGCTGAAGGGGCTTACAACCCGATAAAAACAACAATGCCAACCAACCAGAGCTCCCAGGGACTAAACCACTACCCAAAGACTATATATACATGGACTGACCCATGGGTCCAGCTGCATAAGTAGCAGAGGATGGCTTTGTTCGGCACCAATGGAAGGAAAAGCCTTTAGTCCTGCCAAGGCTGGACCTCCACCCCCAGTGCAGAAGAATGTCAGGGGCAGGGCTAGAAAAGGAAGTGATTTTGGAGGGTAAACACTCATATAGAAGAAGGGGAGAGGGATGGAATTGGGTGCTTATGTCCAGGATAGTGGGAAAAGGAATAACATTTGAAATGTAAATAAAAAAAAATCCAATAAAAAATGTAGGGATGTATCAACCTCAACACAGAAACTTCTATTTGTAGTAGGTGATTCAATATAGACCCACAAGTCTCCAAATTGCCAATAGTAAAAGGGTACAAATATTCAGTCCTAAAGGGAATTTGATATCTTCCAACAATCCAGGGATCATTGCAGAAAAAAGGATAAAAAAGTCAAAGAGGTTGAGTTGGTAAATTAGTTAAATAAATAGTGTCTTCTGGATACCCAAAAACAGCTGAACATATGAATAGGCAGAGTCTTTGATAGTATTCATCAAACCTGTACAAGCCCAGGCAGGTCAATCTAAGCATGGATCAGGGAGTCAAGTATGGAGTTGTAACCCTAGCTGATGAGCTATTGGCAACTGCTCACTGCTAAGAAAGGAAGGGCTTAGATTTTGTTAAAAAAAAAAAGACCATGTTATGGATGCTCCTGTGAATAGCCATACATCCAAGAATATTTGAGGACCAAAAAATAGCCTAGATGGAGAGGAGCAGGAAATGTTGTTGGTAGGAAGTAAGGGTATATATCTGGGAAGAGTTGTGCAAAAAGCTTGAATATGATCAAAAGTCATTGTATAAAATTCTCAAAAAATGTATGAAAAATTTCCTATGAATATATAAAAAAATTTTTAAAAAGCCAAGGCACATATTCCCGAAGGGAATCTAAATTATCTACAATAACAATCATCTCCAAATTCAAGAAAATTCTTATTAATGCAGTCTAAAATAAGGAACAAATATACAGCTAGGAAATTTAAGCACTGTAAAACAACATATTGAAGTTCTTAAAACTTAAACTGAAAGGAATGATCAAATATATATTTCTAGATAAATAAAAATCCATATATATGTATATGTCTGTGTGTGTCTTTGTATGTGTGTGTGTGTCTGTGTTTCTAGAAGAATGGTATTTCCAATATTCTAGTACATATTCAGGACACTGAATTGAGAATGTATTAGATAGCACTGATGTAGAAGAGCTCACAGTTGCTTTAATGTTATGCTGTTGTCTTTAATAAATGTTTGCAAAGTAGCCTCAAGTGTTTACTTCACACTAGGTAGTATTAGGGAGCTAATTCTGATTTTGAAAATGATTCCTACCGGCATTCATTTAGAAAAGGTCCTTATGACTTAGGAATGAACTTAATCAGTGAGATAAATGACTTTACCTATAAAACCAGGAAATAGTGATGATACAATTAAAGTCACAAATAGGAAGCATCCATATCCATGAATAATTATTTACAACTTATTATCAATAGTATATCCTTATTGTCTAAAGAAACCTACAAATATAATGCTGTTCCTATTACGATCCCAATAACACTTTTTCTAGAAATAGAGATTACTAAATAAATTACTAAAATTTTTTTCTTTATTATATATTAGCCTCAAAACTCACAAAGCCATGTTGAGAACATGAGAGAACACAACTAGAACCACCTCACCCATTTTATTTGTTTTTTACTATTTGTTTTTTCCTTTATTTTTTAAAATTGTTTTCTTTATTACATTCTGAATGTTGCTCCCTTTTCTGGTCCCCCTTCCAAAAGTTCTTCACTGCATCCTTCTTCCCTGTCCCTCTGAGAGGGTGCTCCCCTACCCAGCCACCATCATCTGGAGGAGGAGGAATGTGCCTGCCAAGATGCATGTGTGGAGGACATAGGATAAGATTGTGGAGTCCCCTTGACCATTTTATTTTAAATTTTAAATTTTTTGGGGGGATCTCACAGTCTTTTATATCAAATTACAAGGGTATAGTTATTAAAATAATATTCAAAAAAGCATATGAAGTCAGCTGATCTCTGCCAGTAATTTTAAGGAGAAAGAATGATAGTTTTTCATTAAATGATAATATGAATCGAATATGTTCACGGACATGAAAAATTAGACTTATATATTATAATATGTATAAAACCAACTAAAAATAGACACAAAAGTACATAAAAATAAGCTGAACTCATTAAAATCCTTGAAGAAAACATAGAAGATAAATATAAACAGAAATCTTATAACTCAACCTCTGAAACATGAAACAAAAATAAAACCTTACTGGAGATGACAAAGCATGATGTGGACAAAGGATCTGGTAACAACATGATATCAAATATCAAAAGATCACCTTATAGCCCTCATTTACAAAGAAAGTTAATGTAAAATAAGACAAAGAGGAACGCCCATTCAGAGCCTGCCCCACATGTGGCCCATATATATACAGCCACCAAACCAGATAAGATGGATGAAGCAAAGAAGGGCAGGTTGACAGGAACTGGATGTAGATCTCTCCTGAGAGACACAGCCAGAATACAGCAAATAAATAGGCGAATGGCAGCAGCAAACCACTGAACTGAGAACGGGACTCCCGTTGGAGGAATCAGAGAAAGGACTGAAAGAGCTTGAAGGGGCTTGAGACCCCATATGAACAACAATGCCAAGCAACCAGAGCTTCCAGGGACTAAGCCACTACCCAAAGACTATACATGGACTGACCCTGGGCTCCAACCTCATAGGTAGCAATGAATAGCCTAGTAAGAGCACCAGTGGAAGGGGAAGCCCTGGGTCCTGCCAAGACTGAACCCCCAGTGAACGGGATTGTTGGTGGGAGAGAAGAAAAGGGGGAAGGATGGGGAGGGGAACACCCATATAGAAGGGGAGGGGGAGGGGCTAGGGGGATGTTGGCCTGGAAACCGGGAAACGTAATAACAATTGAAATGTAAATAAGAAATACCCAATTTAATAAAGATGGAGGGAAAAAAAGAAAAAAAAATAAGACAATCAAATGAAATTTATTTTATCTTAATTTTTTAAGAAAGAGGATCTTACACAGACCAGGTTATATGTAAAATAAAAAATATGAGAACCTGAACTTTAAGTTGTTTAATATAAATATTGGAAAGACAATCCAAAATTAAGATGAGCTGTTAAAATAAAACAATTTGCATCTGTGTCTAGCAAGTATATTACCAAACAATTTACTAGATTGGCTAGTCAAGGGCACTTCCGAATCCCCACTACACATAAGGTTGAGTGAGATAATGTATGTCTATATGTATTTCCATTTACAAGTTTAATTTTCTTTGCAGAAAAAAATTGCATGACAAGGTAGCATGAAAACATAACTCATTATTTTTTCCTAATAACATTTTTCCTTTTAAAATTGAAGTGATACTTTTTAAGATTGCTGGAAAGGTGTACTTGAAGATTATATTGGAACAACTTTTTTTACAATGGAGATAAGGGAGTTGCCTTAGGCAGCCATGCTCTTCAGATAAATTTACTGATAAATAAAACTATGCCTCTCAACAGCTGAAATGCCACTCAATTTCATGTACCAGAAGTAACTTATGTCTTCCTTAATATCCTGTGACTATTTTCTCAATAGCGACTAATGGAAATCACCTATAATCATAGTAAAAATTGTAGTGATTCTCCTAAAAAAAAAATCAAAAGAAGAATGCAAATGAATTGAATATAATGATATTCCATTATTTATTTGGTTTTATTATGTTAGCACAAATATTTTTGCCAAGCGAAACTATCTATAAGGTTTATTCCTTAACTTCAAAATAACTTGGGAATTGGAACTGAAGCTTTGTCTGTTATTAACTATATAACGTTTTCTTACCACTTCCATCATTTCTAAGAGCCAGAATAATCATGTTATTTTTGAAATATACACTATTCTAGAGACAATGTGCTGTATCTAAAGGTATATTTTGAGACAGTAAGGATGTTCTATTTCTGGGAAATTATTTTCCATACATTATAGTACCAGCTGAAATTGCCCTTTATATTTCTAACAGAAAAGATAATGTCATGAACTAACTAAGCAAACCAAATCCAAAACAAACAATTTCCAACCTGAGCATTGACAAAAGATATCATAATACAGAAATGTCATTATACCATTCCAGTTCTTTAAAATAAACCAGTCAGTTTTTATTTAACCAATAATAGTGTTTAAATCATTTGATCAAAAAGTATATATATATATATATATATATATATATATATATATATAGTACATGTAATGCACAGTGTTATGTTCTCAGCCATTACATAAAGTCTTAACAAACTTACATATCTCTTTTACAAATTTTAAATACTAACTTTGCTTATAAAATTATGAGTGGTTCCTGGATCTCAGAGAAATTTTTTGTTTGGTTGGTTGATTTTGTTATGCTTTGCTTTGTCCCTGGAATTTAAAAAATGAAGTTGACTTTTTAAATAGTTTAAAACATTACCCCTATTGTATATTTTCTGGAAATATATGAATGTAATAAAAATGCATATTGCTAGATAGAATATTGAAAGATTTTCTAAGCTAATAGAAACTTCATACTCTAACAGCTGATTTTTTATAAAAATACATTGTAAGTGCTAGAAAATACTGATTTAAAACCATTTAAAATTTCTTGCATTTAGTATGATTAAGGACAAATTAAACTCTCAAGAAATAGTAAAATACTATTTATTGACATGGACTCTTTCTCCTGCAATGGAAAGTGTCTGTGTCATGTCCAGGGCAAGAGTTATGCTCTTCTGTAATATTAGGATTTTTTTTTTTTTAGAATGCAGTTACACATTGGGCTGGTTTCCTGAAGTGAAACGGTGGCTATAGGTTCTCCTCTAGGATCCAGGGCCTCACCACTCATGAGTAGTTGGCTAGTTTTATAGTATCATTGTCTCCTTTCTGTCAAACAGGCCCCAAGTCTAATCAGAGGGATGTGGTTAAAAGGATGCCTCTATGGGTGCCTCTATGACACTTTTAGCAATATCCTGCAGTCAGGGCTAGTCATTGCTGTGGTTGATTTGCATTATATCTGGGTAGAATTGTTGATTGTTTCTCCCATTTGGAAGACTGCATAACAATTTTAAGTGTTATAAAATCTCCTCAGAGCTGAGTCTTTCAGGTCTGATTCAGCTTGAAACTTAAGAGTCCTGTGTCTGAATTTACATGGTATCTTCAGCAATAAGGATTTATTGTTAAGCTCTGGGAGGGAACAAAACAAACAAACAAACAAACAAAAACAACTGCAGTATCTTGTATTGTGGTGGAATCTCTTAGACTGCCCTTATCATCAACACAGAAATGAATTTCTCGGGGGTTGGGGATTTAGCTCAGGGGTAGAGCACTTGCCTAGCAAACGCAAGGCCCTGGGTTCGGTCCCCAGCCCTGAAAAAAAAAAAAAAAGAAAGAAAGAAAAAAAAAGGAAATGAATTTCTCATGCATGGTGCTGTTCTTTGTTTTTGGTGGTCTTCGAGAAGCATTGTCAGTCCAAATGTCAAAAATCTTAATTATATAAAATTAAACATTATTGCTAGCCCATATAAAAGGCACATAATCCATTTATTTTATCAATAAGCCACAAGCCTAGACTGGGCCGGTATAACTTATGTCCCAGCCATCATGTTCCTTGATACTTGACGCTTTTCCTGGCCATGTGCTCAATGGTCCATCTCCTCTCATGGTGGCTACTTAAGTTGTCCTTATCCTCTTTTCTTCTTCTCTAACTTTTCTACCTGTAACTCCTTCACTTCATCCTCAAGTCCCACCTTTCTCCCTCTACTCCCTAATCACAGGCTCTAGCCTTTTACTGATGAGTTAAAATGGGGAGCAAGTTTTAATTGATGGACATAAAGATCTGCTTTTCGGGGAAAATCAGATTTTGAGAGCCAGTATTTAGCATTAGAATACAAGTAGTATCACACCAGCCTATCCAACCTACTACACTTATATATACATACACAATTAGGCATAGTATATGTACTTTTCGGTAATAAAATATTATAGATATATTTTTAAAGAATTATAAAATATACTCTTATCTTTTTCACTCCATCAAACTTTGTCCATATTTATTGCCCTCTCCTTTTCCAAATTAATCTGTCCCTCCCTATTTTTCTATTCCCTTCATATAAATTTTATCCTGCTAGTCCCCTCTCTAACATTCCCTACCCAGGTCCTTTTGTGTTTTCCTGGTACCTGGTTGTATCCTTCAGGTTATATCTTCACATCTGAAGATTTAAAGCTATGCTACCAAACAACATGACTGCCTCATCAAAATATGTACAATGAAAACACCAAAAAAAAAAAATACAGAAGGAGTATATGTCACAGAGCCTTCTAAACAAGAAACTACAGGTATCTCTCCACTACTGAGAGAGGAAGAACAAATCTTCATGAAAGACTAATCTCTGACTGGTTATATATTTCCAAGTGATTATCATGGTTTCGTGTACACACAAGCAATTCCAAAAAAGATTCACAAAGTAGTATTGATATTTATAAATTTATCTCTCTCTCTCTCTCTCTCTCTCTCTATATATATATATATATATATATATAATATTAACAAAGAAAAAGAGGCTATGAATTTGAAATTAAGTGACAGCATGAGAATGTTGAGAAAGGAAGGGGGCAATGATAGAAATATAGTATGAAGAAAATAAAAAGAAAATTCTATTTTATTTTAATGATTTAGTTAATTAAAATACTAAGTGCTGCCCCCTCCAGATCCCTTCTCATTGAGACTCTTCCCTGATGCCCCCTCTCCTCCTCTGAGAGGGTGAGGGGTGGGATACCCTTCCACCCTGATGCATCAAATCTCTGCCAGTTTAGGCTCATTCTTTCTGACTGAGGCCAGACAACCAGCCTGTTGGGTAACAGATATGACAGGCAGGCTACAGGATTATGGAGATCCACTGCCTCAGTTGTAACAGAACCCATATGGAGATTGAACAGCATATCTGTTGCATAGGTGCCTGGGGCATGACTTGAGTCCCTGTTTGTTCTTTGGTTGGTGGCTCAGTTTCCCAGAGGTCCAGATTAGTTGACCCTGCTGGTTCTCCTGTTAGGTTTGCAACCCCTTCAGGGTCTTCAATCCTTACTCTAACTTTTCATAAGAGTCCCAACCTCTGTCTGGTGGTTATTGGAACAAAAATGAGACAGGTTGATCAATGGAATTGAAGTGAAGATCCAGAAATAAAACCACATGCCTATCATCATCTGATTTTTGACAAGAAATCCAAAACCATAGAATGGAAAAAAAATGAAAGTTTCTTCAACAAAGAATGCAAGTAGATCCATATTTATCACCCTGCAAAAAACTCAAGTCCAAGGTATTGAAGAATCTCAACATACAACTGGATACACTAAATCTAAAAGAGAAAGTGGGAAATAACCTTAAACACACTGGTATAGGAGACAATTTCCTGAACTGAGTAACATTGACTCAGGCTTTAAGATCAACAGTTGATGAATGAAACTGGAAAGTTTCTGGTAAGGCAAAGGACACTGTCAAGGGTACAAAACAGCAGCCTACAGATTGAGAAAATATCTTCTCTAACCCTACATCAGATAGAGGGATAAAATCATATATATATAGCTAAAGAAGTTAGACTTCATAAAATTAAATAACCCAATTAAAAAATTTATTTCAGAGATAAACAAAGTATTCTCCACAGGGGAATATCAAATGTTTGAGAAGCACTTAAAGAAATGTTCAACATCCTTAGTCGTCAAGGAAAAGTAAATCAAAACAACACCAAGAATGCACCTTACACCGATCAGAATGTCTGAGACAAAAAAAAATTTTTTTTCAGAATACCCATGATACAACTCAGAATATATGAAGCTTAAGAAGAAGGAAGATCAACGTGTGGATGCTTTAGTCCTTCTTAGAAGAAGGAAAAGAATACTCACAAGAGGTAGAGGGTGGGAGGGACTTGGGAGGAAGAGAAGAGGTAGAGGGGCAAGGGGTGGCAGAATCAGGTATGGGAAAAGACAGGGATGATATATAAGGGTCAGGAAATTGAACAGAGGGGTGTAGGAATGGGGTTTTGGGAAATGCCACAGCATAGGAGGATGCTAGGCCAGTGAGGTGGGAGTAGGTAAATGGGGGAGAACCCCCATAGAGGCTGGGCGGGTTGGGGCATGGGATAGGGGGCTTGCAGAGGGGAAATCAGGAAGAGAACCAGATTTGAAATGTAAATAAATAAAATAACCAAAAGATAAAAAGAATGAAAGAAAATAGCATCCTAAGTGAGGTAACTGGGACACAAAAAGACATGTATGGTATGTACTCATTGATAAGTGGACATTAGCCATAAATACAGAAGACACATGATACAGCCCACAGACCCAAAGAACTTGAACAAGAAGGAAGACACAAGCAAGGATGCTTGAATCGCACTTAGAAGATGGAACAAAATAGTTATGAGGCAGAGGGATGGAAGGAATTGGGTGGGAGAAAGGAGGAGGAAGGTAATGCCAGGAAAGTATGGGGAGAGACCCAGACAGGCAGGGGAATGACTGGAAATCTGTACCTGTCAGGTGTGGGAGGATGGAAAGAATCTTTAGGAAGTCCCAGAGAACCGAGATAGAGGAGGTCCTCAGAAGTCAAGGTGACTGAAATTAGCCGAGATAGCTAACAGTGAGGACATGGAGCCTGAGCAGGTCATCTCCTGTAGCCAGTTAGGAGCCCTAATAGAGGGATAAGAGCAAAAGCCCACCCTCAATTCTTTTTGTCCTAAGTTTTGTCCTCTCTAAAAGAAATGCAGGAACAAAGATGGAGCAGAGACAGGAGGAATGGCCAACCAATAACTGACCCAACATTACACTCATTTTATGGGCAAGTACCAATCCCTTACATTATTAATGACATGCTTTTATACTTGAAGACAGGAGTTTAGCATAACTGTCCTCTAAAAACTCTATCTAGCAACTGACTAAAACAGATGCAGATAGCTACAGCCAAATATTAGATGGAAGTTGGGTACTCTTATGGAAAAAATTTATTTTAAATTTGTAGAACAAGGATTCTTGTTTAAACTTTTAAAATGTTTATTTTGAGTAAAATAGATCTTATTTTAAAAGCAACTTAAATGTTTGTGTTATTTCACATTGTATTAATTTACTTTCAAACTTGTTTTACATGATGTTACTTTACAGTTTTTAATTTATATTTTTGCCTACAAAAGTACGGTTTTCTACATAAGAATTAAAATAATGTAGCTTATTAATATATTGTTAAGAAATTAAATTCTTTCTAACATTTGAATAAATTTTAATTATCAATTTAAGTTATCTGATTGGAAAAGCAAATAATTAAGTTAAAATGAATACTAAGCAATAAACAAATTTTAATCAAAATAATAATTATTGATCTTAAGGTTACTGACTTGATAGATTGCATTGTTTTGAAATTTATTCCAATTTCCTTAAGATACTCATTTTAAAAGTTCAAATTTCAACATAGAACACCAATTTCAAATATAAGGTATATAATTCTATGCTGATATGATCTCTTGCAACAAATATCTAGTTAAAATGTCCATTAAGTTTACTGTTTGAAGAGTGCTCCCATGGCAACTCACAGAGTTACCTTCTCACTGGGTAAGGTTTCTAGCTCAGCATTCTGTATCATCAGTTGTTGTTGTAAAATTATAGAAAGAGCTGTCTTTTACCCCCTCTACATTCGGCACCTCAGTACCCCAAGATATCTTGGCAGGAACACACATCCCTACTCCATGATGTCCCAGTGTCTCTGCCACTACACACTCTCCTAAACTCAATTCTCCACAAGACAGAACACACAACAAAATAACCTCTGATCCAACTGTTAAGATATTATCACCCACCTAAACATACAAAGCCCTGTACACATCCATCCCTTAAGAATATTCACAACAACCTGTAAATACAGAGTGGAATCTTAATGTCAACCTCCAAGTTCTCCCAGGGCTTCTCTGCTAGTCTCCTCCTCTTCCTTCAAACTTTTCTCCCACCCATCCTTCCTTCTTGTCCAATGACAGGCCTCATTCTATCTTGTACCTACCTCACCTGTCTGACATCATCCTAAAATCAGTCACCATCATAAAGATACAGGTCTATTTTTTTCTTGTGCAACATATGACAAATATTGAAAGCTTACAAGAACAATGTTCTCTGAATGTCAAAGACCTAAATGATATTTCATCTGTTATACTGTCAACAAGTATTACCAGGGACTAAACCACCAACCAAAGAGTGCTCATGGGTGGACCCATGGCTCCAGCTAGATGTGTAGTAGAAGATTGCTTTATCTGGCATAAATGGAAGGGGAGGTCCTTAATCATATGGAGGCTCGATGCCCCAGCATAGGAAAATGCTAGGGAGGTGAGGAAGGAGTGGGTAGGCAGGTAGAGGAGCACCCTCATAGAGGCAGGGGAAATGGAATAGGAGGTTTGTGGAGGGGAAATGGAGAGGAGAATATCATTTGAATGAAAGTAAATAAATACCAATAAAAAACAAGTGCTTATACTTCTGAAAGTAAATATATTTACTCATTTTTACTCAATACTTATGATTATTTGATTAAACAAAAATGGTTTTTGAAAACTTATGATATAAAATAATATTTACATACTCTGATAGGAATAAAAACTAAAAACTCCTGTTTTCATCATTGAAACCATAGGATTAATATGTGCAAATTATAGCCAGGAAGGGTGGCAGACATCTGAACTTCAATCTCTTTATAAGTTGATACAGTAGCACATAGTGTCCATACCAGGATTGGCAGCACAAAGAAATGTCAAAAAATAAACAAAACGATAAATCAACCCAAACACAATCTGCAAATCAGAGTGAAGGCAGATTAAAGAATTATTTTATGCATTTGTATCTAGGATAAAGATCAATTTTTTATGAGTTCTAGTACTCAGATTTTGGTTGTCATATTTTTTGGTTGTAGTATCGCATGGCAGCTGAGCTTTTATCTGATATATTGTGCATCTGTTCCAATAAACAATATACTGTTATTGGTTGTCTTATCCTATCAAAGTGAACATTGCAGTTGCACTGAATCCCCACATAAGAATATTTTATCAGAGTGACTTACTGAAATCTCCGGTTTAATAGAATCAGAAGTGACACCTGGTATGTGTTGGTAGCAATCAATTACAGTGTTTTATAGAAATGTGTCTTAGTATTTGGAAAAGAAAATTTTTAAACGACATGCAAGAAAAATATTTCAGAGTTTCCTAATTATTTAAATTGCAATCTTAGAAGCTAGATTTCAAACAGCATAATCATCAGATGTTTTATACATGGCTATTGAGTATTACATGATACAGAGGAGTAGCAAGGAAATGATAAAAGTTAACAACACTTTTATAGTAAAATCATTGCACATAAAGATATACATAATTATAAAATAATTTATGTGTGTACTCTGAACGATCCTCAATCATCTTCACAATAATTAATGATAAATCACATCACCTGAAGAAACTCTATTGACAAGTTGCAATGCTTGAATTTTATATGAGTAATCACAATATGAAAAGGAAGTTAGAATGCATAAGATTTATAATGTATAAAATTCAACTCTATGTTAATGTTTCCTATATTGTATTTCTAAAAGCCAAGGTTTATTTTAGTGTACAGAAACCATGATATTAAAATAAAACTGCAGCTAGTGCTAAGATTCCATGAACCCATCCTCCTTCATGCTGAAACATGGGATAGATTTATATTGATGGGGGTCCTTGTACCCAGTGACAATAATAGGAAGTTAGATTTTGATGTTACATATTTTTCCTGTAATTCTTACTGATTTGTAAAAAATAACGGGGAAGAATCTGTTAACTATTAATTTGTTGTTAAATAAGAGGAGAAGAAAGATAATCAAAATAACATATTTGGGTTTCATTTGCTGTGAATAGACACCATGACCACAGCAATTCTTTTTTAGGGAGAGGGGAGCAGGGTTTCTTTATGTAGGCTTGGCTATCATTGTACATCAGGCCCGCCTTGAACTGAGATCCATCTGATTCTGCCTCCAGATTGCTGAAATTAAAGGCATGTTCTTCCTCCACCAGGTCCAATGTAACTCTTATGAAGAAGACTATTTAATTAGGTCTGGCTTAGAGTTCAGAGCTTAATTATCATGATAATGGGAAGCATGACAGTAAGTAGGCAGACATGTTCCTGAAGAAATAGCTTAAAGTTCTACATCTGAATCCTAAGGTAGCAGGAATAGACAGTGAGCATTTATGTCTGGCTTGAACATTTGAGACCTCAAAGCCCATCCACATTGACATATTTCCTCCAACAAACCCACAACTACTCTAACAAGGGTACCCCTTCTATTAGTGCCAATCACTTCCTGTTGAGCAAGCATTCAAACATATGTCTATGGGAACCATTTCTATTCATACTAACACACACACACACACACACTGTGCGTGTGATATGTGTGTGTTATACATATATGTGTATGTGTGTACGATATCAGAAATTAATTTTAAAGTTGAAGTAATTTACTATAAATTGCAAGTAAAATGTAAAACACATTATAAAACATATGTTTAAATTTAAAAAATGAATAGCATTGTTATAATGAGCTTCCTGTAATCATATCTGTGAATTAGACTAGTCTTAATTTGATTATAAATTAAATACTTACTGGTTACAAGATAGAAATGCATAAACTCTTTTAAATATTATTTTTGTAGTATAACATTTCAAAGTAACCAGCATTTTAAATTATTTTTTTAATTTATTCAAATAATATTAAATTCTCTACTATTCCAATATGTGGCATACTTTAGATACAGGACAGCACAACCCAAATATTATGCATTTTTCAATCCAATTCTCTAAGGAAAAGAGAGCAAACAATGTCAGAATTTCAATGTCTATATTATAGAATTAAAGCCCAGGTAGCAAGCACAGTGGTGCTAGCTGGAACAAAGTGGTTTGTACTTCTACATAATAAATGTATGGCATTCTGGTTTCTGAGTGTATATTTGAAATGACAATTGCTTAGAAATGCAATTCTGCAAAGATCCTAAGATTTTAAACTGACTCTAAATTTTCTGTCAGTCAATACTGATGATCCATGAATAATTGAGTCTGAATAAAGATTTAAAGATGTTCATAAAATAGCATAAATCAAATATCAGATCAATAACTGACACTGTATCCTTGAATGTGCACTCTGACTTTCTGCGTCTTTGTAAAAGGGGAACTTGACTTACAAGACATTTCTACCTCAACCTTCAACAGGGCAAGAGAAACACTATAATGTAGAGGCACTGATCAAATTGTCAAAGGTCTGTCTCATCGTACTCAAGTCTCAGAATCTCTGAAGAGAGTTCTATAATATTTGATCATATTTCCTTAAATTCACTTAAAAAGATACGTGTACTTATATGATTCTAGTATTATATGTAAAACCCGACAAATTTTAATAAATTGTGACTATCTCCCAAAACCAAAGATGATGAAAAAGTCGATTTCAGGAAGGAAGCAATAGGAACCTAAATTATTCTTACTTAACAAATTGTGAGGCATTAAAAGCAGATTTGATTTCTGTGTGTCCAAATTATTTTTCTAATATAAGAATAGTACAAGATTGAGTTACCACTGTGCATCAGAAAGAACATTTTATATGATAATGATTAGGGCCTCCTTTCAAAGTGTGAAACTGTATCAGTGCATAACTCCAATTGAAGAACTTATTCAAGAACCATTTCTTTAAGCAGTAGACCTAAATTTACCTTTCAGAAAATGTCAGCTGTATACCACAGACACACCATGCCATTTTCCACCCACTTGTTTTACTAGGTCTTTTCAATGAATCACACAAATCTGAATTCCTTCCTGGTTGAACTTAAAAGAATTAGGTTGATGATGGAAGCAGAAGCAGAGAAACATAGCCAAACGATAGATGGAACCTGGAGAATCCTGAAGAGAGGGACCAGTGGAATTCTAGGAGCCAGAGAGGTCAAGGAAACACCACAAAATAAGTCACAGTATCAGCTATCCTCGGCCCATAGTATCTCATACACATTGGGCCCTCTGCACATTATGTTACAATTGTGTAGCTTGATCTTCCTCTGGGACTCCTAAGAGTGGGAACAGGAGCTGTCTCTCTCTTGTTCCCTTTTGGACAGTTTCCTTTTACTGGGTCACTTTGTCTGACCTCAGTAGGAGAGAAAGGGCCTAGATTTACCACAATTTGATATGTCATGACTGGTTGATATCAATTGAAGCTGGCCCTTTTCTGAAGAGAAATGGAGGAGTGAATGGAAGGAGTGGGAGGCATTGTGGGAGGAGATGGAGTTGGGACAGGAGAAAGTGGAGGGGATAGAAGGAGAAGAGGAAGGGAAAACTGCACTCCAGATGTAAAACAAACAAACAATAAATTTGGTTGAAGACAAAAATATTAGTAAGCTATGTATAAAATTCTATGTGGTTGTGGCCCATACACGTACAGTCACCAAGCTAGATAACATGAATGAAGCAAAGAAGTGCAGGCTGACAGAAACCGGATGTAGATCTCTCCTGAGAGACACAGTCAGAATATGGCAAATACATAGGCGAATGCCAGCAGCAAACCACTGAACTGAGAAATGGACCCCCATTGAAGGAATCAGAGAAAGGACTGAAAGAGCTGAAGGGGCTTGAGACCCCATATGTACAACAATGCCAACCAACCAGAGCTTCCAGGGACTAAGCCACTACCCAAAGACTATACACGGACTGACCGTGGGCTCCAACCTCATAGGTAGCAATGAATAGCCTAGTAAGGGCACAAGTGGAAGGGGAAGCCCTTGGTCCTGCCAAGTCTGGACCCCCCAGTGAACAGGTTTCTTGGGGGAGGTTGGTAATGGGGGAACGTTTGGGAGGGGAACACTCATATAGAAGGGGAGGAGGAGGGTTAGGGGGATGTTGGCCTGTAAACTGGGAAAGGGAATAAAATTTGAAATGTAAATAAGAAATACCCAATTTAATAAAGATGGGGGAAAAAGAAATATACAGCACCCTTAGTCATTAGAGAAATGCAAATCAAAAACTACTTTGAGATTTCATCTTACATTCATTAGAATGGGTAAGATCAATAAAACAAGTGACAAATTGGTGCTAGTAAGAACGTGGAATAAGGGGAATGTTCTGTCATTGCCGATGAGAATGCAAACTTGTAGAACCACTATGGAAGTCAGTGTGCTGGTTCCTTAGGAAGCTGGAAGTTGAACCATCTCAAGCCCCAGCTACAGCACCATTGGGCATAGACCCAAGGGATGCTTCATCTTACCACAGAGACATGCTCAGCCATAGTCACTGCTGCTTTATTAAAAATAGCCAGAGATTGCAATAACCTAGATGTCTGTACTAGCTGGTTTTGTGTGTCAACTTGACACTAGCTGAAGTTATCACAGAAAAAGGAGCCTCAGTTGAGGAAATGCCTCCATGAGACCCAGCTGTAAGGCATTTTCTTAATTAGTGATCAAGGGGGAAGGACCCAGCCAATTGTGGGTGGTGCCACCCCTGGACTGGTGGCCTGGGTTCTATAAGAGAGCAAGCTGACCAAGCCAGGGGAAACAAGTGAGTAAGAAACATCCCTCCATGGCCTCTGCATCAGCTCCTGCTTCCAGACCTACTTGAGTTCCAGTCCTGACTTGCTTTGGTGATGAACAGCAGTGTGGACGTGTAAACTGAATAAACCCTCTCCTCCCCACTCCCCCCCCCCAAAAAAAAAGAACAAATTCTATGTGGCAATGCATATGTATAGAAGAAAATACTAAAGTATAGAAAACTAAGAAAAAAGAAAGGTACTATAGAGAAACTTATTAACATTGAGGAAGGATTCTGAGTTCAAGACTGGCCTAAGCTACAGTGAATTTATAAGGCCAGAGGGTAAATTAATTCTTGTAATTACTGTGGATAATGCCCGGTGGCAGAACTTGTGTAAAATGTTTGAAACTCTAATTCTTTTGTCTATACTGCTCCCTGAGTCTCAACATCTCCTGTTCACATTACGTATTTTACTTAAAATGTAAGTAATTAAAATGATATGCATGAAGTTAAAGATAAATGTAAAGTGGCATCACAATCACTCTCAGCAATTCTATTCATTGTCACCCAGAAATGGTCATTCAGTAATGTTTTTAAGGAATCTTCTACAGAACTGGAACTGGATTGTGTCAGTGTAATAAAAGCAGACATTCAAAGCACCCAACAGAAGTTAGAAGAAATAGTATTAACCATTAAATAAATTAAAATTATCATTACTAATTAAATTATTGTTTAATCAAACGTGAAAACAAAAGAAACATGTGCAAGAGGTATAATTCAGTATTCGTAAATCTAAATTCTCTTATTTTGAAAACTAATAGAATTCATTTATTCACTCAGTATTACTGAGTGACGGGAATATTCAAGAATAGAGGTAAATAATGCAGCTAAGGATCCCTCAGAGCAATGGTAGTCATGTCACTTAGATATATATGGTTCTCATTTAATGAATAATACAGATTTCTAATCCATAACAAGACTTATCAGAAAGCAACTAAAAACTGGATGCCTTAGTATGAAAATGGATACTAGCATCAGGACACCAGAGTCCATGCCTGTTAGCACTCTACGCATTGACTCCAAGTGTGGCCTCTTATCAAAAATTGATAATCTCTGTCTGTTTAGATGATGACATGAATATTTATTCATGTACCTTTAAATTATCTCCCCGAGCATTTGTTCTATCATTCCTTGAACCTCTTATTTATCCAGCATTTGCCTTTCTTCCATGGTTACAGAAGCATTTTGCTATGAGCAGTGGTCATAGGCCTTTTCTCTGTTTTACTTGCATTGTCCGTTTTTAACAAAAACAAATTGTTCTAACTGAAAAAGAAATAAGAAAGTGGTTTTCCTTCCTGGTGCAAGTATTTGAATCCCTTACACATTAACTTATTTCACAATACAGCCAACACAGCATTTATAAGTAGTTGTCTACATTCTGGAAGTGACTATTGCTCACATTAAAGAGTCTTTTCCTCAGTGATGTGATCTGGTCTGTCACTCCTCATAGCTGTTGTAAGAACAGCTGACATCAAAGAAAAACTATTCTATGATGAATTTCTGCAGTTTCATTTTTTTTGTTTAAATATTCACTGCATAGGTCCAGGTATGGAAAGAAGAAAGAGAATTCCATTCAAATCAATTTTCTCAATAATGGGTTCACATTTTTATTTAGAATTTGTTGCTACATCAATTGAACCTAATATAAGACACAGACACTGATCTTTTCAGGAATCAACTGGCTGTACACATTTAAAAGACAGTCATCTTAAAGGTCTATTTTACTTTTAATTTACTTATATGTGTATGTCTGTGTGTGCTATGCACAAATCAGGACATTGTCTATGGAAGTCAAAAGATGATGTTGAAAGAGCTGTACTTACGTGTGATAGTGAAGTATCCTACTTGGATGTCAGCAAAGGAACTCTAATCCTCCGGAGGAGATGCAAGTTCTCCTAACCACTGAGACACATTCACAGAGTGCAGGCAAATTAGTTTTATAGAGCTATGGTGCTTTAGATTGCATCTCTAATTGTAAAAGATTGATGACTTCTTTTAAAATTCACAGAAAGTTTACAGAAAAATAACCAAAGAATCCACAATTATCTTTAAGAGTTTAAACCAAGAATAACATTTAAAATAGAAAGAACATTTTTTGTGTATTTTTTTCTCCAGGTTCTGCCTAAACAAACAAACAAACAAACAAAAAAAACCCTAGCTCTTAGGGAATTAGGGGAATATTTGATTAGAAATGATGCACACCTTTAATCATGAGAATCCAGAAGCTGATAGATGAGAATCATAGTGAATTTAAGGCCAGACTCTATAAAACAGTAGGTTGTAGAACACATAAGCTAGTGAGACTTTGTGTGAAATAAGTACAAAGAGAAAAATGAAATATATATTTCCAAAAAGCAATCATGTATTAATTTTATTGTGTTTATCATGAGTAATGCTAATTCATTTTACCTATAACTACATCTATTTAAATTTATTTTTTAAATTGGATACTTTATTTGAATTTCAAATGTTATCACCTTTCCTGGTTTCTCCTTTGCAAAACCCCTATCCCATTCCCCCCAATCCTGCTTCTACGAAAATGCTCTCCCACCTACCCATAATTCATTTATATTGTAAAATTTCATAGGACAGAAATGTTGCTTTTACACAGTGTGAAACAAAGTAATGGGAAGGTAACACATACCAGAAATCTATTCTCATTTGTCTTTATTAAGTGAACCTATCACCGGATGAAAGAAATTATCAGAACCAGAGAACTCTTATAGTTTCAAACTCAGTGCCAATGACTTATCGTTTCAAGTCCCAACAACCACTGATACTAAGTATTTGGACAAAAGGGATGAGACTGCATTTGTTGTGACACTCTTTTTTTCTTTCCTTTTACTGGATATTTTCTTTATTTACTTTTCAAATGTTATCCCCTTTCCCTATATTCCCTCCGGAAATCCCATATCTGATCCTTCCCTTGCTTCTATGAGGGTGCTCTACCACTCACCCAATCACTCCCTCCTGCCTTCTTGCCCTGGCATTCCCCTACACTGGGGCATCGAGCCTTCCCAGGACCAAGGGCCCCTCGTCCCACTGATGCCCATCCTCTGCTACATAAGAGGCTGGAGCCATGGATGGCTTCATGTGAACTCTTTGTTTGATGGTTTAAAACCTAGGACCTCTGGGGGATCTGGTTGGTTGATATTGTTGTTCTTCCTATGGGGTTGTAACCCTCCTCAGCTGCTTCAGTCCTTTCTCTAACTCCTCCATTAGGGACCTGGTTCTCAGTCCAATGGTTGACTGCAAGCATCCTCATCTGTATTTGCCAGGTTCTAGCAGAGCCTCTCAGGAGACAGCTATATCCATCAGGCTCCTGTCAGTATGCACTTCGTGACATCCTCAATGTTATCTGGGTTTGGATCCCCAGGTGGGGAGTCACTTGGTGACCTTTCCTTCAGTCTCTGTTCCACACTTTGTCTCCATATTTCCTATGGTGAGTATTTTGTTTCCCCTTCTAAGAAGGACTGAAGCATCCACACTTCGGTCTTCCTTCTTCTTGAAACTCATGGGGTCTGTGAATTGTATCTTGGGTATTCTGAGCTTTTGGACTAATACCCACTTACTAGTGAATTCTTTTGTGACTGGGTTACCTCATTCAGGATGATATTTTCTAGTTGCATCCATTTGTCTAAGAATTTCATAAGTCATTTTTTACCAGCAGAATAGTACTCCATTGTGCAAATGTACCACATTTTCTGTAGCCATTCTTGTTGAAGGACATCTCTTTTGTTTTGTTTTTCCAGCTTCTGGCTATTATATACAAGGCTGCTATGAACATAGTGGAGCATGTGTCTTTGTTGTATGTTGGAGCATCTTTTGGGTATATGCCCAGGTATAGTTGGGTCCTCAGGTAGTAGTATTTCCAATTTTCTAAGGAATCTCCAGACTGATTTCCAGAGTGGTTTTACCAGCTTGCAATTCTACCAATAATGGAGGACTGTTCCTCTTTCTCCTTGATCTACCTTGATCTCCTTGCATCTACCTGTTGTGTAATCCAAACCCTAATTAATACCTAATGTGTGAGTGTGTGCGTGTGTTGTGTGTGTGTGTATGTGTGTGTGTATGTGTACACAACATGTCTTCAGAAATTTACAGAAATTAAATAATGATCCCCAGATATAGAAATAGAATGATTCCAAACAACTATATGACTCTAAGGTCCTGACTCTAAGGTTCAGGAATCATTAAAAATGAGAGTGCCTAAAGATTCTAAGAGTGCAATGATGCAGGAATTTGTTATGTGTTCATTACTACTAGTAATGTCAGACTCTACACTCATAAAATCTCACTAATGTGACTTTGTAAATATGAAGTAAGCAATGTTAACCAGAATAGTCATGCTAACATGGGCAGCGAGAAGGATAGCATGGGAAGCCCAGCAGGTTCAATTCTTTTCATAGAACTACAGACAATGAAGGGTTGTTCTGAAGATAAGAAATAGTCTTCTCCACGGAGGAGCACACAAACACCTAATCTTCTGCCCTGAAAAACATGCAGACTGAGCAGGATATTTATATATTTACATATATATATATATATATATGTATGTGATGTATATATCAACAATGAAAATAGAGGTCAAAATTTGTAAGACAATAAGGGGTGGCACATGGGAGGGTTTATTGTTAGCAAAGAGAAGCTGAAATTATGTAATTGTATTATACTCTCAAAAATAAGCAAAATAATAAAGTTATACTGGGTGATTTTTAATATTATAAGGCCTTATACACTATTCTTCTTTATTATTCTTAGGTATTCACATAGTCTATTAATTATGGGGAGTCAAGTCATTAATATTATTTGCTAACAAGTATCAATGAAACATGAAGTTTCTAGAGAACACTTATATCTCAAGTACTATGTAGTTCTCTAAATAAAGTAAAGAATATTCAAGAAAATAAACAGAAACACAATTTCAACATTAAAAATACATTACAATAGGTAAAATCCTTTATAGCATAGTATCAGTATAATTATCTTCAATTAGATATTTTTAGACACACCGGAATGGGATCCAACTTATGTACCTTCTTTAAGAGCATTTTACCATGCAATATCATGAATATCAGTTTCCATCTCCCTTTGCCACCTGGTCATGTTTAAATATAATCATTTATAGTACTATAAGTACAATTTTCTCTTTCTTTAAATGTCTAGAAACAAAGTCATTTTATTAAAAGACTATTTGAATATCACCATGATTATGAGATGACACAAGCATGGGAAAGCATCAAAAGGCATAATAATAGAACAGCTGAATAAAGTATAGTAGCAACATTTAAATGCTAATCAATATATTAAGTGTGAAAAAGTAATATTTTTTAAGAAAGGGACTCACTCTCTTGTAGTTTCCCCTGTAGGCTAGGATGGCTGGTCCACAAACCTAAGGGACCCACGTGTTGCTACCTATGTACATCTGGGATTACAAAGAGGTACCTCTATCTATGGCTTTTGTTCATCACTCTGGAAAATAACTCAAGTTCTCATGTCTGCATAGCCAAGTACTTTACTAACTCAGATATCTCCCCAGACCACTGTGATAAAATTTATATCATGAGCATAACATTCACAATTTTAAACAACTATTTAGAATTTTGAATTAAGCAGATGGCAGGGATAATCCATGATTCTCCATTCTAATATTTATTCAAAATAAATGTTTATCAGGGATAAACAGAGAGAACAGGTAGGCTCAGGATGTATTGAATGAGCTTTGTCTATGACAAATAAGATTATTAAGAATCAAAGTATCTTGTACATTATTTCCAGATGGAAAATTGGACAAAGTCAGCAGAACTTATCATACAAAGGGAAAAAGCCAGAGGGAGTCTAATCAAACAATTTTGCATGAGGGGATCACAGGGTATCTCAAGAGTGCCATAGATTGAGATCACATATCTATGACTGATAACCATATTCAGTTAGGGTGACAAGTGTGAGTACTTTTGATACAAATCTGCAGCACCTCACGGCTCTGGCCCAAGGCCATTACTAGCTCTGGTAAGCATGTACTTGGTTTAGAAAAGGAATTATGTTTTTCTTCATCAGGGAAATGCAAATCAAAACAACCCCAGCTAAGAATTCTTTGTTTAGCTCTGTACCTCATTTGCAATAGGATTATTTGGCTCTCTACAGTCTAACTTCTTTAGTTCTTTGTATATATTGAATACTAGCCCTCTATCTGCTGCAGGATTGATAAAGATCTATTCACAATAGGTTGGGTACTGTTTTGTCCTATCGACAGGGTCCTTTGCCTTACAGAAGCTTTGCAGTTTTTTTCAGGTTCCATTTGTCAGTTCTTGATCTTAGAGCATAAGCCATTGATGATTTGTTAAGGAAAATTTACCCAGTGCCCATGTGTTCGAGGCCCTTCCCCACTTTTTCTTCTTTTAGTTTGAGTGTGTCTGGGTTCTTATGGAGGTCCTTGATCCACTAGGACTTAAGCTTTGTACAGGGTGATAAGAAGGGATCAATGTGCATTCATCTTTATTGGATATTTTTATTTACATTTCAAATATTTCCCCCTGTTTTGTTTTCCAGTACATCAACCTCCTATCCTATCCCCCCTCTCACTTCTTCTATGAGTGTATTCCTACACCCACCCCTTCACTAGTTGCCACCCTGATATCTACATATTGACCTCCACTTGAACCAGCAGCATTTGTTGAAAATGCTATCTCTCTTACAGTGAATGGCTTTAGCTCTTTTGTCAAAGACAAGTTACCATAGGTATGTGGGTTCATTTTGGCATCTTTAATACTACTCCATTGATCTACCTCCCTATTTCTGAAACAATACCATACACTTTTTATCACTATTGTTCTGTAATACAGCTTGAGGTCAGAGAAGGTGATTCCCCCAGAAGTCCTTTTATTTGTGAAGATAGTTTTCACTATCCTGGGTTTTTGTTATTCTGAATGAATTAGCAAACCATTGAGTTGGAATTTTGTGGGGATTTTATTGAATCTGTAGATTGCTTATGGAAAGATGGCCATTTTTACAATATTAACCCTACCAGTCCATGAGCAGGGGAGATCTTTCCATCTTGTGACATATTCAATTTCTTTCTTCATAGACTTGAAAGTTCTGTAGGCTTCTTGTATGTTTATGGGCATCTTTCTCTTTAGATTAGGGAAGTTTTCTTCTATACTTTTGTTGAAGTCATTTACTGGACCTTTAAATTGGGAATCTTTGCTCTCTTCTATACCTATTATTCTTCGGTTGGATCTTCTCATTGTTTCCTAGATTTCCTGGATGTTTTGCATTAGGAGCTTTATGCGTTTTGCATTTTCTTTGATGATTGTGTCAATGTTTCCTATGGTATCTTCTGCCCCTGAGATTCTCTCTTCCAAGTTTTTTGTTCTGTTGGTAATGCTTGTGTCTATGACTCCTGATCTCTTTCCTAGGTTTTCTATCTCCTGGGTTGTCTCCCTTTGTGACTACTTTGTTTCTATTTCCATTTTTAGACACTGGTTGGTTTTGTTCAATTCCTTCACCTGTTTGATTGTACTTTCCTGTAATTCTTTAGGGGATTTTTGTGTTTCCTCTTTAAAGACTTCTACCTGTTTACCTGTGTTGTCCTATATTTCTTTAAGGGAGTAATTTATGTCCCTCTTACAATCATCTAACACCCTCATGAGTTGTGATTTTAAATCAAAATTTTGCTTCCAGTGTTATGGGGTATCCATGCTTGCTGTGGTGGGGGAACCGGGTTCTGATAATGCCAAGTGGCCTTGGTTGCTGTTGCTTAATTTCTTGCCCTTGCCTCTAGCTAACGTGGGGGTTAGCTGGCCTTGCTGTTTCTGACAGTGGCTTGATTCTCCTGTAAGCCTGTGTGTCAGCACTCCTGGAGACTGGCTTTCTCCCACCAGGTTCTGGGTACAGAGATCTGTGTTACAAGGATCAGCTCAGGGCACTGGTGGAAATGGGAAGGATCCTGTGCTAGACTGCTCCTCGGTTCCTGTGTCCAGAGTTCTCCAGGAAGGCTCCTCTTGGGCTAGGAATTTGAGTAGAGCTCTCAGTACTACCAGCACTTCAGAGAGTCCACCTCTTTCTCCCACAGGATTTGGGTGCAGAGGGCTGTGGGACCAGGCCAGCTCCAGGTGCAATGGAAACCGGAAGGAGCCTGTCCCAGACTGTTCCTAGCTTCCTGCGTTTGAGGGCTCCAGGTGGGTCCCTCAGAGCAGAAGTAGTGATCTTACCTCTGATCTCAGGTGTGTCAACACTGCTAGTGATTGGCTTTCAGCTCTGGACGAAGGCAGAGACTGGAAGGATCCTGTCCCAAACTGCTCCTCAGTCCTGTGTCCAGAAGGCTCCAGGTGGGTTCTTCTTGGGGCAGGATATGAGGGGAAATGGTGGTCTCCATTGAGTTCTCAGGATTGCCCACACTTCTAAAATTCCAGCTCTCTCCCCCATGGCATTAGGGTACAGAGAGCTGTGGGACTGGGTCAGCTCCTTGTGCTTCACTAGTGTTTTTAAAGGACATTTTGTTTCATTAAACTAACAACTTATGCATGGACCACCAAATATGAAAATTTTAGTTTTCTTAAATTTTCTTTTCTATTGTTTCATTCCTTAATCTTCTATTTTCAGCCAGTCTTTTTTTTTTCTCCATCTTTATTAAATTGGGTATTTCTTATTTACATTACAATTGTTGTTCCCTTTCCCGGTTTCCAGGCCAACATCCCACTAAACCCTTTCCCTCCCCTTCTATATGGGTGTTCCCCTCCCCATCCTCCCCCCATTACCGCCCTCCCACCAACAATCCCATTCACTGGGGGTTCAGTCTTAGCAGGACCCAGGGCTTCCCCTTCCACTGGTGCTCTTACTAGGATATTCATTGCTACCTATGAGGTCAGAGTCCAAGGTCAGTCCATGTATAGTCTTTGGGTAGTGGCTTAGTCCCTGGAAGCTCTGGTTGGTTGGCATTGCTGTTCATATAGGGTCTCAAGCCCCTTCAAGCTCTTCCAGTTCTTTCTCTGATTCCTTCAACGGGGTCCCGTTCTCAGTTCAGTGGTTTGCTGCTGGCATTCGCCTCTGTATTTGCTGTATTCTGGCTGTGTCTCTCAGGAGCGATCTACATCCGGCTCCTGTCGGTCTGCACTTCTTTGCTTCATCCATCTTGTCTAATTGGGTGGCTGTATATGTATGGGCCACATGTGGGGCAGGCTCTGAATGGGCGTTCCTTCTGACTCTGTTCTAAACTTTGCCTCCCTATTCCCTCCCAAAGGTGTTCTTTTTTCCCTTTTAAAGAAGGAGTGAAGCATTCGAATTTTCGTCATCCTTCTTGAGTTTCATGTGCTCTGTGCATTTAGGGTAATTCGAGCATTTGGGTTAATATCCACTTATCAGTGAGTGCATACCATGTGTGTTTTTCTGTGATTGGGTTACCTCACTCAGGATGATATTTTCCAGTTCCATCCATTTGCCTATGAATTTCATAAAGTCTTTGTTTTGGTAGCTGAGTAATATTCCATTGTGTAGATGTACCACATTTTCTGTATCCATTCCTCTGTTGAAGGACATCTTGGTTCTTTCCAGCTTCTGGCTATTATAAATAAAGCTGCTATGAACATAGTGGAGCACGTGTCTTTTTTATATGTTGGGACATCTTTTGGGTATATGCCCAAGAGAGGTATAGCTGGGTCCTCAGGTAGTTCAATTTCCAATTTTCTGAGGAACCTCCAGACTGATTTCCAGAATGGTTGTACCAGTCTGCAATCCCACCAACAATGGAGGAGTGTTCCTCTTTCTCCACATCCTCGCCAGCATCTGCTGCCACCTGAGTTTATGATCTTAGCCATTCTGACTGGTGTGAGGTGGAATCTCAGGGTTTTTTGATTTGCATTTCCCTGAGGACTAAAGATGTTGAACATTTCTTTAGGTGCTTCTCAGCCATTCAGCATTCCTCAGCTGTGAATTCTTTGTTTAGCTCTGAACCTCATTTTTAATAGGGTTATTTGTTTCCCTGCAGTCTAACTTCGTGAGTTCTTTGTATATTTTGAATATGAGCCCTCTATCAATGAGTACATACCATGTGTGTTTTTCTGTGATTGGGTTACTGCATTCAGGATGATCTTTTCCCAATCTGTTGGTTGTTTTGGCCAGTCTTTATCGCACTCCTGGTGTATCCTCTGAGTGTTCCACATTCCATACTTCCTATCCCTGTCCTGTCTGCAACCCACCTTCACCCTACCACCCCCAACCTCCACCCTCCCACCTTCACCCTACCAGCACCCCCAACTCCTTGGATCCTCAAGTTTCTTGAGGGTTAGGTGCATCTTCTCTCACTGAGTCAAGATCCTACAGTGCTCTGCTGTAAATGTGTTGGGGACTCATAGGAGATTTCACTATATAAATGTGAAATACAAATCGAGCCTAAGTTAACATGTACCTCCAGTACATGTTAAGTTTATAAAAGATGAGATTATTAGCTTGGAAAGTAAATACCATAGTTTTAAAATAAAGATTGAGTTTTCAAAAACTAGTCAGATATGATTGAAGTTGAAACTTAAGGATTCTTTAAAGTCACTTGTGTTAGATGGTTTTTTGCTGGAATGGATATGTTAAGGAGTGGTTTCCTGAAGAGGACACAGGTAAAAGGATGTTTCACTCAGACAATCTCATGAAGGAGCATGTCACAGAAACGGACACAGGTGGAAGGCTAAGGCAGACTCGTGAAGGAATATTTTACTGAAGCAGTGATAGGATGTTCTGCTGAAACAAGCACATGAAAAAATATATGATGAAAAATTCTTTGCTAATGACGCACATATATCAGTCTGCCTTACATTGAGTAGTTTAGCTCCATTTGTCAAGACTCCATAGAGAGAAAAACACCAGAAAAATCCTGTTGGTGTGCTGTGGCTTCTTGCCACTTCTCTGCACTTGCGCTGATTGGCAGAGTGATGTCAGTCAGCTGTTACAGACTCACATGGAATTTTACTAAATCAGACTCCTTTGCTGAGGCAAGACATATGGTGAGGCACGACCCATGGAAGATATGTGTTATTTAGAGGGAGTGTTAATAGGAATCAACAGACTATGAGAGGGACTTGATGGTAGCGCTGGCTGTGCAATTCTTCTTGGTCTTACAACTACACTGATTTTTGCTTCCTTGAGAGAGGCACAGCCAAGGACTTCTGGCATCCCTGTTGGTCTGAAACCCTCTTGCAGACTCACTTCAATTCGCCTGAGGCCTGGCTGTTCCTGCTAGGTAGTACCACGGACGGCTTCTACTATCCTGACTTATAAAATTGGACTGCTCGTATATTCGTGAAGTATTTTTCAGTGGATTGAGCTGCCACTGCTAACCTGTGAGCTGAACTGCTGATCTCCTGACAACACAGATAGGATTTCCTCCAAAGAACCACTTCTAAACAGGCCCATTTGCATGTATCCCTTCTTTTCCACTACCTCTGGTGGGTGATGGGCTAGAAGGGAGGTTAAAGCATTTAAGAACCATCATTAAAAGTAGGTTTTGAAAAAACTAAAGCTATTTAGGATGGATACATTTCCTTAATTTCAACAAATAAAAATGCTCATATTAAAGGAATTTGTCCACAACTTACATTATTACTGCACTATATATTTAGATATTAAAAGATAACGAATACAATTACTGAGTACAAAATATTCAAAATGACAATTCCTTAAACATCTTGGAAAGTGGAAAGCAAAATTTGAAACATATTCTTTTAATTATGTTTGATGATGAAGGTGGTATCTATGAGGAAATACAGGAAAATAAGCTTTATACCCAAAAAAAGCTATTTGAAGTAAATAAATATAAACTCAACTCATAGAAATCTTAGGTGATATCCATCCCAAAGTAATAAAGTTAAGAAAACGTGTGTGGGAGGATAAGAATAAAGTAAAAAATAAATATAAGCCTATCCTTGAACATCAAAGGCAATCAATACAGTCATATTTTCCTAGTATCCCAAAAATGTAAACAAAAGGAGTGAGATTTAAAAAATAAAACTTGTGACAGAATTTTATATGTGCTTTGAGAGCAGGTAGAGAGAGTGGTAAAAAAAAAAGGTAAATTGAATAATAGAACACACAGAAAATCAAACACATATCACAAAAAACAAAAAAAAAAGTTTAGTGATGATTCTTTTCAGTGAAAATCAAACAAAATAAAAAGACCACGATATCAGCATACCTTCACTGAAGACGGCTGAAGAAAAGCCAAAATGCACTTTGTTTTGATTATCATCAAAAATTGAGACATGGTTACAGCAGAATAGTGAACTTGCCTGAATTAAAAATATCAAAAATTGAATTAATTTAAATATATGTAAAATTCAATTTACTCAGATTTGTCTTGCTTATGTAATATTTAACAAATAGCCATTAGTATAATTTCTGAGTTAAATTTTGAAATCATAAAAATCATAATTTTATATGTAATGTTTCCAAGACAAATATTTTCCTTAAGAAAATATGCTATTTATGTGAGCAATGAATATTAATCTAGAACAATGTTTCTGTTAGCTCCAGCATGTGCTCTTTTTTATCAAGGATATACTCAATTATTCATAGTGTGTGCTCATGAAAATGATTTGGGGGATCGGATTCTTAGATGAATTTTAAATTTGATCCATAATGATAGCCTAATTTGAAGCATAGCGTGCAATTTCACTATTCTCTCAATTCTTCCTCTGTGAAACAGAATTGTTCATTTTTGCCTTTATTGACTTTAAGTAGAGAATTGAACACAAATTTCAGTACTTTTCTTTGGTATTTGTATGATCCATATAAAGATAATATAAAAAATATTTTATTAGAACTAAGTAATGGTCATAAAGTATACAAGTATCAGTTTGTTCATATTGCATCTATAAGAAATAGTGAGTAAAATATTTAAACATGATATAGATAAGAGAATAAAAAGGCTTCAAAAGATCAAATACAGCTTTAAAAGAATATATGTACAAAATACTTATACTTTCCAAAATATTCCTTTATTATTTCTAATAAAAGATGTAAATTCTGGGGAATATGTGGTGACCTTTAGAGTTGAGAGAGGCTAGAGAATTGGCCTTTTTAAAAATGTATAGAATAAGGAACTGTCCTAGTGTGTATGATATTGCTGTGATAAACAACATGATCACAAACTATGTGGCTTTCTCTGCCCTCATTGATTGTTGGAAGATATTGATTTATGAGGGCAATGGCAGCATAGACCACTAACACAAGGGAGGGTGTTCAGAAGCCAATGGGTATCTATAGTGAAGGATCACATGGGGACCAGCTGTGGAGAGTCATATCAAGTTTAATTGGGGTGATTCAAGGCTTATATAATTTGATTGACTGGGGTAGGAACATTTTTGATGAGCAAAGGTCATTTGCTGAAGGCTTAGGGTACCAAAATGCTTCATTAACGTGGGCAAACTTTTCTGGAATCTCAGGGGATAGTTGACCCTGTAATCTTACTAAGGCTATGTGGCATTTCTCAGATAGACGCATGTTGCATTTTGAATTCCCCAGACAAGGTCAGAGGTGAAATCCTGCTTATGAAGGGAGTCTTCCATTATGCGGAGACCCAGAAAGCTATCTGGTCAATAATAAACTTCAACCTTAATTAGCAAAATGTTCCCACAAAAGTACTTGAGGAAGAAAAGATTTAGTTATAACTATCTTATAGGAACTGATTATGAAGGGAAGCCAAACCAGAAATTCAAGCTTGGAATTAGTTTGGAGGAAGGAACTAAAAAAGGACCACGTAGAAGTCTGCTTAATGGCCTGCTCCACCTGTGTGGCTTAGCATGCTTACTAATATAAACAAGGACCACCTTCTGAAGAGTGCTGGGCCTTCACACACAAGTTATTAATTAAGTAGATGTCCCACAGATTTGCCTTTTTAACAAACTCATACAAACAACTACTCAGTGGAGGTTCCCTTTTCCCACATGTCTCTAGCTTGTGTCCAAATCACAGAATCTAATCAGTACAGGGAGGCATCTAATGTGGAGAGAATCTAAGAGTTGAAATATAATATAACCTGGAATAGCTATCGCACTCTTTCTCTAAAGGAAACATGACAGGTGCAGGCTCCAAAGTAGTATTTTAGGCATGTGTTGTAAATTAATAGATTAACTAAATAATTAAATTAATCAATTTATTTTTGGTATGGAAGCAATAGAAAAATGAACTCTCTAATAGGTTAGGTAAATGTACTGAATTCTAGTTTCTGTTTCTTCACTTGGGGCTCCATTTGTGTGTGTGTGTGTGTGTGTGTGTGTGTGTGTGTGTGTGTGTGTGTTAAAAGGCGACAAGAACAAATAGAAAAATTTACCCAGATTGCTGAACAACTTGGGAAATTCCAAATTTCATGTATTTATAAAATATCAACTGTCTGAAGGAAAACAAATTGTTGCCTTTTTAAATATAACACAATATAACCTAACAGAGCAATCATGCCTACCAATATTACAAGACAGAGATAGAAAATTTCACACAAGAGATGGGAATGATTAGAGGGAGATAAAATACTAGGAAACAGAAAAAGTAAATGAAACCATAAAAGTCATCATAAAAGCAGCAAATTGAAAAAAGAATCAAATGGATAATTGTTACTGTGGAAATTGCAGAAAGAGGCCGGAAAATCAAAGGAGATTAGGATGAAGGGGAAGGGGAGCTGGGTAGAATAAGACTAGCATACAAGTATAATGAAAAAATGAAAACAAGAATAAGTATTAAGGGTCACAATATTAGAAGGAATATTATAGAGCAGAATGCAAAAGAAATCTTTAGTGAGTATGTGTGTGTGTGTTCCTGCACACGTGCACACACACACACACACACACACACACATTCTCAAACACAGATGTCCTATAATAATGTAAGATTGGCAAACATAACCTATAAGCAAAAGACTTGCAGAGTAATAAAAAATGTCTAGACAAAGCATAATGAGAAAAAGTAAACTTAAAACCCTCAAAACTGCTCTGTGCTGTGTGTGTGTGTTTGTCATCTACTGATCTACTTCTGGCAATGAGGTCTGGCTTTAAGAGTGGTTTGGGCTTGAGACTCCATATGTACAACAATGCCAAGCAACCAGAGCTTCCAGGGACTAAGCCACTACCTAAAGACTATACATGGACTGACCCTGGACTCTGACCTCATAGGTAGCAATGAATATCCTAGTAAGAGCACCAGTGGAAGGAGAAGCCCTGGGTCCTGCTAAGACAGAACCCCCAGTGAACTAGACTGTCGGGGAGGGCGGCAATGGGGGAGGGTGGGGAGGGGAACACCTATAAGGAAGGGGGGGAGGGAAGGGATGTTTGCCAAATGTACATAAGAAATACTCAAGTTAATAAAAAAAAAAAAAAAAAGTGGTTTGTATACCCAGTAAGACTTCCTTGGATAATACTAATTATTCATTTCAGCACTTACCAGTTGGAGATAGACTTTGTGTTAGGAAGTATTAAGATTTGATTATGATCTCATCTAGGTTTAGTTCTAGTGGTTTAGATAACTTTCTAAGAGAAAGTTCACGTTTTGAGAAAATTCACCTTTTGATTAAATTTTTCCAACTAAATGGAGTATAGGTTTTTATAGAATGGTGTCTGTCATAATAATTCCTTTTCAATTTCTGATTCTGTTAATATGTGTTATATCCTTTAATCCTTTAGGCCATGGGTCTGCCAACTTTGTTCATTTTTCTCAAATAACCATCGCTTGGATGAACAGATTCTTTCCATTGTTCTCTTTGTCTTATGTTTGCTAATTTCTGCTCTTATTTTTATTATTTCTTGATAACTATTGTATTTGGGATGGTTTCATTTTTGGTTGGACTGAAGCTATTTATTTATGTTATTTCTGGTTTTGTTTGTTTGTTTGTTTTTTTAATGTAGGCACTTTAAGCTACAAGATTCCTGAGTATCAGGAGAGAAGCGTTGACTAAAGAGACAATAGTACATTGCACATTACAGGAAATTTATAAAATGTTATATAATGATTACTGAGGACTAGTGAGGCATCAAGAAAGGTTTGCATAGATCAACTAATATCAGTTTTATCTTGTAAAATAAAAAATAAATCAATTAAATGTATTTCACATATAATATGCTGAGAATTTCCCATGGCATGTAAGACCATAAATAACATTTAAAAAAATTGGATATTATTGTTTCTCAAAACTGGCTTTATTCCATAGCCCAAGATTTTGTGCAAGTAGCCTCATAGCCCAGGTCATATACATGTGAGTGGAATATAATTTGATTGTTGTCAATGACAGGAGCTTTCTATAGTCATTAAAGGATATGCTGTGACATAAAAAAAGATCAGAGGCGCTCACTTAGTTTAAGAATGAGTCACATTTTATAACAGATTTTCCCTGAAATGCAGAGTTTTATGCCAGTGAACAACCTAGCTTCTCATTAATGTTGTCTTGGGAACACTTTAAAAGCACTAATGGGCAGGACCCAGACTTAATGAGTCTGGGGTACAGCCAAGACTCACATGTGTTTTAACAGCTCCCCAAGTGATTCTCTTGTGCGGCCATGCTCAAATGAAATTTGCTATTGCTTTTATTCCTTAGACTTATCTGAAGCAATTTTCTCCCAAGTTTGTCTTTTTCCCTCTGATTCCCTGCCACATTATCTACAACCCTCCCACCCACTGAGAAATCTCAATATTAAATCATTCTCTTGTTATTAAATAATTCCTGATTCTTCCTGTGTAATATTACATAAGAATTGTACATTTTAGTAAGATCTTTAATTGATTTGATAGTGATACTGAAATTATTAGGTTACTGACATCATTAAGACTACCGAATATGAAGCTTGAGAATCTTGCAGTCATAGTCATAGGTTACAAGTCTAAGGGATGAAAATAATACCACCAGTACCCAAGTTATGGTAGCTATATTTGAGAAAAAAAATTTATAAATACAACTGACATCAATATTAAATGAATGTTATTTGCAACATTGTTATCATCTACCTGTGAACCTGGATATATCTACCCAGTTACCTTACCTAGCTCATAGTAACATCACAAAACAAGTTTCCTAAGAAGCCTTTTGGCCACTTATGTTTTGAAATTATTCCCAGACCTCTGATCTCAGCTGCCTTCAGAATACTAACCACAAATATACTTCAATATAAACATGACACATCTTTAATTCAATGAAAACCTTAATTCCACAGATAACATTTTATAGAAGAATAGAGCAATTTTATGCAAAGGAAAGAACTACTATTAATAAACAAGTGTCTGTCATGAGAAAATTATAGTACCTTTATCAATCCTGGTTCAAATACGGATGAAAATAGCACAGAGGTAGTAAAGAAAAAGACTTCTCCTAAATCCCCGATGGCCTAGATGTGAAAGTTTGTAATCTTCATTGCATGTTATAGATTTAAGTCAAACTTTCACATTTAAACACGCTTAAGTGACAGACTCTATTTTCAATTATAATCCAGTTTTGTGTAGCTCAGCATGTTTGGATACATTTGGCATGTGTTTACAAAGTGTGTCTATCTCTGACCTAAGGGGAAGGCAACCATGACTATAGACATGAATCATTGATCCATTCATTTGTGACTCAAGTAACAAAATATAATATAAATAGCAAAAGACAAATTGTAATTAGCAGAGCCTTGCTCTCTTGGGTTTTCTATTCTTCAGGATGAGTTAGCATGGTTTTTCTCTAGGTGATGCAAGTAGGGCCAAGAGGAACCATAGTTATATATATATATATATATATATATATATATATATATATATATATATGACAATATCACACTTAAGACGATTTTTGATTGTACTGTAATAAATTCTTGATTTTGTAGTGAAAAGGCAGCTATACTATCTTGCAGTGATTTATTGGTTGATTGATTGATTGATTTCCTTCTTTCTTTTTTTCCATGTGATGAGGTTTAAGGAGAGAAGAAGAGTAGAAGAGGGGAGGAACAAAGGCTGGCCATGAGCACGTGGAGGGAGTGGGGCAGGGGAATAGGGAGAGAAGGGACACGGGGGAAGAGGGAAAAGCAGGGGAGCAAAGTGAAGAGCAAAGAGCTGTAGAGATTGATTTCTACATGTAGAAATAAAATTATTTTATTGATCCGCTATTTATACCATGAATTGCAAACTGCTGTTTTTCATCAATATTTTAATGTTAAATGAGTAAGAGTGAATCAAAGTCAACACAGTAAGCATGGGACCTGTGCAAAACATTCAGGTAGGAGGCTATAGGTTCCACCACAGCCTATCTAAGGAATAATATTCTGGTCTGACACAAAATAAATATGTAAAATCATAGTTATCCCACAAAAGTTAATCATAGTTCCATAGTATACTCACAAAAGTTGATCACAGTTTCATAGAGATGAAAAAGAGGAGGAATGTGGATATGTGAGGGCGTTGAATGAAGTGTATAGCTTTAACAACAAGATTTAGTAGCTATCCACAATTACATGAGACCTTCTAAAAGTTCGTTATCTTTTAGTGTTGTTATTTTTTGTAAATAAATACAATTAATATTTAGGTTAAAAACAAAATGAGATGGATATACATTTTAGAGGTATTCTAAATTAGCCAATATTTTAAATTAAAAAATTAGAAGTCTTGAGATAACTGAATTTACAAATACTTTGAATGTGTCCACAAATGGAAGGTTGAAAATAAACCCTTGGAATATAGTGTCTATAAGCTCTTTCCAAAATAATCTAAAGAAGAAAAACTCAGTTGCTTAAGCCAACAGTATGACAAGGTAAGTTATAATAAACAAAGGCAGCTCAATGTACCTAAAAATACCCTCCCCTTGAAGTCTATTTTTACAAGGATATTAGAGGCCTTCTCCCTGTTGTGATAACCTTGGTGTTTTATTTATGATATTATTGATTTTTGTCTTCCCTCTTTATTGTTTGGTCAGTTTTTCTGAGTGATGTGTAAATTTTGTTGGTTCTTTTTCAACTAACCCATTTTTGGCTTCACTAAATCCATCGGCTTTTGCCTCATTGATTTCTGCCCTTATCTTTATTATTTCCCTCCTCCACCTATTTGGGTTCACTTTGCTTTTGTTTCGCCAGCTTCTTAATATAGATTTTTAAGCCACTGTCTATAGAAGCATTTGAATTCTGTTTATTTGATCTACATTTGCTTATATCCAATGAGTTTTGATGCGTATGCTTTTTATCACTCATTTCAAAACACTTTATAAAATCACTAGATTTTATCATTTTTTTCCTTGATTAAATATTTGTTAATTCCCACTTACATACTCTCTAAAATATTGTATTATTGTTGTCTTCTAATAATTTATGATACAAAATAATCCACACCATTTAGTCTTCCAAAACTCTAATGCAACAAAACATATGAACAATATATTTTGCAGCTCTGAAATGCAAACTAATATTTGAAAAATAATGAAAGCAAAACTAGTGGATGAATATAATGTTTCAAAAGTGTGAGTTAATTATCCAGTCTCTCCAGGTCATTAGAGTATATGTTTTTGTGATTGTATTACTGGTTGCTTAAGAATGTTGTTAAGTTTAACCATTTGTATCATATCATCATAACGTTCCCGTTTTTATTGATAAGTATGTTTTCTGTCTTTAGGAAAAGTTATAATGTCACTAATAGCTGTTGTGACTTTTCGAAGCTTATATATTAATGTAGAATATTTTGTCTTTTCATTTTGTAGAATATTATAATGCACTCAAATATAAAGTATCATAAACAAAAGCATAAACCTATCTAGCACTGGAATAGATCCTGTAGACCTACCCAAGTGGATATGATATTTGTGGCCTCTAAATTGGTCTTACATATGCAGGCTCCAGGCTCAACCTAATGACAAAAAGGAATACAGGATGCTCTCCACAGCCCTAGGCTCTAGAGTATCCCAAAACTCCAAGACTGAGAATTAGGACATTGGCTTCCCCAGACATGACGAAATGCTAGGCCTATTGCTTTGAAACTAGAAGGCAGACAACTACCACACAGGTGAACCTGACTCTGTATCAAGTAGACTTCACAAACACAAGTCTACTTGTGGAGTTTCTAGGTATCAGGTTCATTGTAGAGATCCTAACACCAACATATTCGGGCTCACGGTCTAGGCCAATATTGGTTCCACTTCACTTTCTGGAATCAGACATTATAATTTCCTCTCTTGATCCATCTAACACATAAAAAATCACTATCTGATATGTAAACACAAAAATAAGATATTAAAAATAATATATATTTTTTTTAATTCTGAAATAAAACAGAAACTCAGGAAAATCTTTGTTAAACCAACTATAGGAATCTGTCATCCAAGAAATGCTAAAGCTCACTCTTAAAGTATAAGCATAAATAACTAATAATGCAACTATATACACAAATTAAATATGTAAATTAATATACAATATGCAAACATTAAAATATATTCAAAGCAGAATATTCTGTTATCACAGTGATAGTATACCAATTCTCTTTAACTCTAGCACAAAAAATGAAAATGGTACACTGTTTTCTCAACATGCCACAATTTAGAAAGGAATGTATCACCTACAAGTGATAAATTATAGTATGAATAAAGTAAAATGACACAAGGAAAGAAAAAGTTCAAAAGTAGAACTTCATATGTGGTTAACATATGTTATTATTTAAAAGTATCCCATTCAAATGTGGGTAGGAACAAACTTCTGTACACTCATGATAGGAATATAAATTGATAAAGGCATCAAAGAAAAGTATGGTGGTTTCTTAAGTAGATGTAGAACTCACATGTGATCAACAATCCCATTCTAACTCCTTCTTGTGAATGAACATTCCCCCCTTTTTTCAGGGTCATAAACACAGTATGTTGGAGAGAATCCATCACAAGCTCAACCTTTTCTTGTGAGGTTCTTAGTAAGCCACACTGTACAGAGCAACAGGTCTAGGCTCATGGCCTTCAAGCCATTCTTTACTACTACAGTATCACAGCAAGAATAAGGACAGCCATTGACCTAAACTGCAGCAAATATTCAGCTTTCTGTCCAGGTGTTTTACTGTTTGCAAAGCATCCAGTTCATTGATCATTTTCAATGATCTCAATTTAAAGAGACTGTGTTATTGAATGCTATGGCTTTACTTGTTATTATTAAGCAAGTGTTTATGCTAAATATTCTTTGGTGAAAATATTATTTCACAGAAAAAAAGGTAATACCTTAATTTCCCCTTTGCATTTCAGGTACTTTTGGATACAAAATTATCAATTTTTCCTCATGAGTGATTCAATCTTATAGCATGAACCTGGGGACACTAAAAAGGGGATGAAGAAGAAAGTTTTACCGATGAGGAATGTGTGGTCTTTCAACATTAAACTAAAATCAATCTCAGCTTTTCCCAGCACAGAGAATATAATGTATAAATAAGAGTATCTTGGTGAGAAAATTATTACAAGATTCTCAGCATGATCTTCAGAGAATGACTCAAATAGAACCATTTCCTGTATTTATTGATATCATCATTTTTGCCTCTACCACAGCATGGAAATGAACATGAATAATTCAATTAATGCTAACTGTGACTGCTGTGTGTTTTTTAAAATATTTTGCTGGCTCACAGGGTTTATCAAGGGGGTCTATAGATAGGATGCCATATCTTCAGCAGCAAGTGAACTAGAAAATATTCTTTATTAAATCTACTCACTCTTCTTCTGCAGTCAACTCCAGGTGTCACTGCTCATAGATCACATGCTATTTTAACCACCACTTCTACAATCCTCTTTTCTTCTTAGTAGGTTATTAAGTAGAATACTAATTTGACTGAAACTGTCTTTTAGTCAAAGGGATAATCTAGCCAAAAACATATTCCTGAGAAAGCTGTGCAGTTAAACCTGTTTATAAATATTTAACTTTAACAGAAACCTTTTTCTTGTTTCAATCCAGCAGCTTTTTCAGACAGATGTGTTTGTCCACCCTTCAGAAGAAAGAGCAGCTGCTCAAATTCAAAATAAAAAATATGGGAAATCCAAAATAGCAAACACGGAAGTTGCTTTCCCCACCTTATGTTCTGCCAAGTAGCTGTGCAGCCATGACTCACATACACCTGATCAGTGCAAATTAATGGCCCATGTGGATTCCGGTCATGGCTGAATGTACAACAAACACTATGCCAAGTCTAATCAAATACACCTCAGAGAGTGTTGCAAACAATGAATTTCATAGATCAAATGGTAACTCTCCCAATTCCTCACTGTAGGAAGGGGATATGTACTTCTCAGACACATACCATAAGGGAAAACTGCACATGGCAGCACAAGCCTGAAGGTCTCATTTCTCTTCCTGATTACAACTTAAAACATGGATAAATAACAAAAGGAAACAGACAAAAAGCTGGATGGAATGCCTGAAAAAGAAATCAAATTATACAGACCATCGACCTCACTACAGCTAAACACAAGAAATGTAAGCTTCTTGTCTTCTCTTCATTCTTCTTTGCTATGGCTCTGAACACTTAGGAAATCCCAACTCCACACTGGAACACAGGCAGCAAACGTTCTAGCAAAGAAATGTGAAAGAGAACATTACAACAATACAGGATATCTCAGAATGTGTGGAGAAAAGCCTCCAGCAGACTGAGGGGAGAAGCTACGGCTAGAGTGTAAACCTGTTATCAAGCCCACGTGTGTGAAGTGAATCTGCTTTGTGAAAACACAGACTAGAGGGTCTCAGTCCTAAAATGGTCTATAAACAATCCACGGGATCCATGCGCACTGTAAATAACATGGCTTTTGACTTTGTGGCTGAAAACATGTGATTTAAAAACATTTCCTTATCCATAGCTATATGGAAGTCATGGTTTGAAATTTCTGAGGAAACTACACATTGATTTCCAAAGAAACACTACTAACTCATATCCCATCAGACATACGCAGCAGTTTCACTTTTCAAACCCTCATAGCTAGTATTTGCTTTTCCTTTTCTTGTCACTAGTCATTAGAGGAAAGAAAGATATAATCTTAATTTCAGTTTTGGTTTGTATTCCATGATGTACAAGGATATTGAATACTTTTGTAACATTTGAATTCTAAAGACATTAAAATTTAAACAAAATATTAAAGTGAAAAGGACACGTAAACTTAAAATTTCAGACTATACATAATCCACTTAGTAATTCTCATTTCCTGAAATATCTACTTGCTTAAAAAGACACCCACAGAGATGCTCAACAAGAGCAAAATTATTGTACATACTGGAAACCTAGCCAGCACCCCAGGGTTAATGAAGTCATGGATCTTAGAGGAGAACCTATAAGCACTAGTTTACTGAGCCAGCATAATCCTAAACTATATTTCAAATATGTGTAGTTACATCAACAGATACATGTAATTCTCATCCCATCAGGAAAAGTATTCTCAACATTGATTATTACAGAAAACTGCAACCAATCAAAATGGAGAATTGTGGAGCCTACTCCCAGTGGATTAATCTCCTCAACTCCTGCATTTACATAGTGATGTCAGAAGCTATGACCATAGCTCTCGTTAGCACGACGTCCTAAACATCAGCTGAACGGGGACAACAAATATCATCATGTCCAATTGGACAGGGGAAAGCTCAGGATACTGCAACCCTACACAAAGCACTATGGGCATCCACAGATTGCTGAAGGGAAGAGCATAACAATGGTTTATTCAATTATTGAGTATGATATCATATACAATATGATATTCAGCCCTAGAAATATAGAAGTAAGATTATACAGACCAAACACATAGTTAGCAAGTAGCAACAGATGAAAAGACTTGAAGGACAGGAATGAAAGTGAGAAATGATGTGATTATGATTATGTAGTCTCAAAAATAAAAGGAAAAATGTCAAAAATATCTTTAAATTATTCCACACAAAATAAATTTTATTAAATTAATAAGTCCTAATTGAAGGGCTCACCTATGGGCATTCAATAATTTTTTTCTAAATCTTTAAAAAAAATCTATAAGGTTTACATGGAGCCTAGATAAATGAGAACTGTGGATAAAGTTCCTGTGAAAGTAAATTTGGTCAGCAATGTTTAGATAACGACTTGTCTTAAATATTTAACACTATTTTGTGGAGTGGAATCCTACTTATGAGCTTTGCCTATTGTCAGCCTGAACAAATTAACAGAAAAATGAAACGAACACAAAGGAGCATTGTGGTTCCCCTTACAGGACCCATGCTTATAATTCAGGTATTTGGTGGAGAATGACATGCTCTCATGCAGTATCCATTCCACAACACATCCTAATAAACAATGTTTCTGATACACTAATGTAAATATAATTTTGTCCTATAGAATTAGCAAAAGGAGGACCTAAAAATTGCTTTTCCTCTTAAAGAAGCAAACTAGATGACGATTTGGCGGGCTAATAAAGATTATTTGGCTAATTAGTATATCATTTTAAAAAGTAACAACATCGTTTAGATGAAACAGGCACACAACTATTTTTCCTGAAAGAAAAACCTCAAAAATATGTAACAGCATAGCCCTCCTTCTTTATGCTGAAAATGTCCAATTTCAAGCACACTATTTACATAATGAGAATAAGATACAGAGCGCTGGTCGACATCTACTTTGTCAAAAGTGAAGTATTGTTCAGAAAGTAAAAAGATAATATAGGGAGACAGGGAGGAATTTGAAATGGAAATGGGTTAATTATCCATTATAATCATTATCTATGATGATCATTACATGGTAATATAAATATGAATATTTATAAACTGGCATAGTGTTGCACATGAGTGGCAAACTGAAGATTCTATTCAGAACAAAAGTGTAATATAACTGGATATTCAACAATAAGAAGGGGCTTTTGAAACAGAAGTGTGGACAGAGAGCTCTCCTTGGGATGTAGTGGATGGGCGTTAAGGTTTCAAGTGCAACATCAGTAAATGCATATCAAATGCAGATTATATTAGCAAAGCTTTTAGAGGTTATGAGAAATCTTTACTGTTCATTAAACCATAATATACAAACAATGTGCCATCTTCATGCAACATACACAATAATGAGAGTGAAATCACTGGGAAGCTGGCATCCACGTACAGAAAGAGCACACTGTTCCTTACTTCCCACGTGGTCCCATCCAGAAATGACAGACCTAAGTATATATCCAATTATTAATAAGGGACACACCTCCTTTGCTATGGCAGCTGGTCACTGTGTTGCTTAATATAATTATTGACAATTTTACATAAATCATTTGTGTTACTGGACTTTATACTGTTGCCATACAAAATATACATTTTGTTTTTATTTTATCTCATTTTACATTTGATTTTCATGCATTCATTATACACACTACTGTATACTATACTATCCATCTATTTACTTTTGATGAGTATTTTGGTAGTTATCTGGTTGGTTACCTATGCTGACATGACATGGTCATTTATTTTGTCCAATATTCTAGTGAATAATCTATACTAGTTTTACATTGTGGCTTCAATTTTCACTTTAACTTATTCTACGAACAAGTGTATATCTTGTACTCTCTTTAATCTATGAGTTTTCCTGACATCTATAAATTCAAAATATGTGATTCAGATATTTTCTATTAGGAATCATCATCATTTTGAAAATAATGTTCTCTGATAAAAATAAATATTTTTAATGATTTTAAGTTTCAATTATTTGGTGTGTGTTTATATATACATGTCACAGGGTGCATGTGGAAGACCCAGGAGATCATGCATGACTCAAGGTTCATTCTGTCCTTTATGTGGATCCTAAAATTGGACTCAGATCTTCAGGCTTTGTGGCAAGACTCTTAAGCAACTAGCCTATCTTGCTAATTCAAAAATAAATATCAAAGATCAAATGTTTATAGGTGAGGGGATTTATTTCTTGGTTTTCAATTCTATTCCATTGATTAACTTGTCTGTCTCTATACCAATACCATGTGGATTTTATCATTATTGTAGTACAGCTTGAAGTTAGAGATGTTGATTGCCCCAGGATTTCTTTTATTGATGAGAAATGTTTTCACTACTCTGAGTGTTGTGTTTTTCCATATGAAGTTGAGAATTGTTCTTTTTTTCATATCTGTGAAGAATTGTGTTGGAATTTGATGGGGATTGTACTGAATCTGTAGATTGCTTTTTTACTATTGTTAATCCTACCAATCCATAGGCATAGCAGAACTTTCCAACTTCTGAGGTCTTCCTCGATTTCTTTCTTCAGGAACTTAAAGTTCTAGCAACTCTTTAGATGCTTTTGAATTTACATAACGTTTATTTCTTTCATCTAAAATCCTACTATAATAGCAATGAAAATAACAGATTATTTCCAAAATAGTATTTTGTCCATTTGGGAAATATTATATTTTACTGAAAAGGTAGTTTTTTTACAATACAATTATAGCATCAGTATGAGAAAACTTAGGACTAACAAATGTACATACAGCTTCCATCAATTTACCAGTCTTATTCAACATGAAATAGTTTATAATCATCTTAGCAAAAAATCCATTTCCTCCTTAGTCTAAGCTAAAGTAGAATAAGTAAAATAAGTTCCTGTAAAAATATGCATTTCATAATAAATTAAATTACTTTTACTTCAGTTTGTAGGAAGTTGCATGACATTAGTTGCTTGCAGGAAATACTGACATTTTTATTTTTATATTAACTTTACGTAGAACAGCATAAACTTTTGGCCTTGAGAATCATTTGTCTTCTATCTGTCAACCAAGTTACTAACTCAGCTACTTTATAATTGAAAGGAATGGCTATGGTTTAGCACTGTCCAGTAAAACGAATCTCGCAGAAAGAGCACAACTTTGAAAACTCACAATGCAAAAAGGAAGAGCAAAAATACATTCAAGCATGCATTGTTAGAAATTTACTACAAATCAACAATATGTGGAACTTTTGTCCACAGGCTGACAATAGAACTCTGAAAGAAAAAGTCTCCAGACATCACTGATTGGAAAAACATGCAATAAAATAAGTTTGCCTCAGTTATACTGTGACTGAACTTCTGTGTTGTCCGAGGTAAATGTACAAGTGTTAAAAGAGAAGCCATCTAATCCCAGAGGAAGCCAACTTTTTAACGGGTTGGTCAAAAGAGAGAAGGCTTAATTTTAGTGAAAATTACAGTTATCGAATTTATGAAAGTGGTGTCTTTTAGCTGAATAGTTAGGGAAGGTGTGATCTTGCCAAGTTCCTAAGCTCTTAACATGAGAGGAAACCTTTCCAAAATAAAGCAGCGGGTAGTAAGAAATATGTAGGGGAATAATTAGAAGTCAGCAAGAAGGTGTGACTATAAGGCTATTCTTGTGACATTATTGTCTAAGCAAACCATACAAACTAACAAAAAAGCTGCAAAAAAAGGCACATTTTTATCAAGCCTTTACTTTCTAGCAATCTTCATTTCCATAACATTTGTATACAAACAAATGATTTATAAGTACACTCAGTGGTTTACAAAAGAATATATGAATTTAGGAGGGGAAATTAATGGTGAGGACATGAAAGGATTTGGAAGGTAGGAAATGTGTTGACTAAGACACACTTTAAGCATGTGTGAGTCATGTATGAAACTCTCAAAAAATAATTTAAAAATGAGCAAGTGATCTAAATTAATATTTTACAAAATAAATAAATATATATTGACAAAAGATACATGTAAAATATTCAATGTCATAATAATTTGCACTCCTAAATCAAACACCACTGAGTATCACTTTACTTCAGGGAACAATGAATAAACAAAAACCAAAGTAGTCTAAGGACACAATGAAGCAAGAAAGGACTGTAGAATGTGGGTGGGGCTGCTAATTATTAAAGCCATTATATAAATCAGTATAGATGTTTCTTAACTATGACAAAGAAATTTACTGGATAATACATTAATCATACCACTGTTTATACATCCAAAAGAAATGAATTAATATGAAAAAGTACATGCAAAAATATGTTCACTAAAATGGCATACGTGATCATGAAGAAATGGTAAGAACTTAAGTGGTGAGTAATTGAATGGTGTTTTTAAACATAGTACATATACCCAAGTGAATCATATGCACCTAGAAATAGAATGAAATAATGTCATGTGTGGCAATATGGATGGAAATACAACTCATTCAGGACATGAAAGCAGGCACAGAAAGACCAGTCTCCTACTGCATTGTTCATATGTAGAGTATCAGTGTGATGCTCTTAGACATGGAGATTGGAGTGGAAGTTACCAAAGGCTGAAGAGACCAGAGGAAACCAAAGGGTGTGAGGGAATTGATTCATAGGTTCTAGTAACAATCAGCTGAAAGTAAGATGTTCTGTGATGGACTCATTTTATAGTGCTATATTTTCCCCTTGAAAAAATGCTGTACTTGTCATATTTTCAAATTATATTTAACATATGCCTTTGGTCAATAAAAGTTCTTGATTGTGAGATGATAATCCTGGAGTACATTGTGCTTTTCTCAGAATGCAATTGATTTTGACTGAGGAATATGGTAATATGTCTCCATTTTACATTTGTAAGTCTGAAGGATACTCCTCCACTATGAAATATTATCCCTAAAAGTTTGCATCAATGTATGATCTTTAGTGAGCAGGATGCCCATGGCAAAGCAGAAGCCCTTTTACCCCAATTCGTTCTTCTGCCCTTGTTGAAATCTGATTAACTTGGCCAGTCCTTGTCCTCCTCAGTTCTCCTACTGATATGTGGACTAGTAGGTCACCTTTCACAGGATGGCTGACACAATCTCATTGAAAAATGAACAAAAGCTGCTTGTTTCCTTTGACAAGTAAGCATAGAACCATTTGGTTCTGAGCAAAATGCTACTAAATTATTCTGATACTTGGTCTTCAGTTTCCATTTCTTTCTTATATGTTCAGTTTGAACTTGAGAATTTTCACAGCTACTCCTACTTCAAGAGTACCAACACACTAACATGCTATCGAATGCCTATATTTGTTTTCCTTCAGTAAGATTCCACTTACTTTCTGCTTTCTAGGTGTTCAACCACAATTTTATTTTTGCTTGATGATCTATTTATGTGGTTAGAACTTTTGAATATCCATTATTTCATTTTTATATATGTTCTTTCATTTAATTTACCCTTTTATATTTTATGTTGTTTAATGTACATGTCTGTGTGTGCATATATGCATGTAGGCACAGGAGCTTATGGAGGCCAGAGAAAGTGGTGAACTCCTGGTACTTGAGCTGCAGGTGGCTGTGATCCACCTGTTATGGGTACTGGGAGCTGAACTCTGCAAAATCAGCCAGCTCTCTTAACTGGTGAGACATCTCTCTAGCCCCTATCTTTTGATTTTTATACTATAAAGTATTTTAAGTTATTATAAAGTGAAAAATCAAAAGTAGCAATAATATCACTACTATTTCACAATGTTATTCCTCCTTTTAACTTATCCATGTCATAATTCATGCTTTATGTATTTTTTATGATACAGTAAAACAGAACAAGAAACCACAAATGTAACATGATAAGATATTTTTTTCCACGGAGAAGGTTACACACCTAAGTGACTGTAAGTACAAGGAACCTAATGGATAATTACAGAATTTCATTAAATCATCTGATTAAAATTTCATTATAACTTTGAGCAATTAAAATGCAGTAAAAAAAATCTAATTTAACCATTCCTTACACAAGTACAAGCTGAAACACTGAATATGAAAGAAATCACAATTACTGACAATCCTTGAATTTAGAACTATAAGGAACCTTCAAAGAAAATGGATCGTATATGCTTTGGTTCATGAAATATTTACCAACACTGTGAATCCTAGATGACTGTCATAGTAATAAATATTAAATTTAAATTAAATGCTATTTAAAATAAGTAAGCCCATTTCTTTTGAGATTATATACAAACAGAAATGAAAGACAAGGAACAGAAGGCTCAAACTTCTTTTAATTATTTTTTCAGATTTTTTTTTTGTTTTTTGGATTTTTTTTGGATATTTTATTTATTTACATTTCAAATGTTATCCCCTTTCCGGTCTCCCCTCTGCGAACCCCCTATCCTATTCACTTCCTACTGACTCTATGAGGACTCTTCCCCACCCACCCACTCACTCCTGCCTCACTTATAGCATTGCCATTCGCTGGAGCATCAAGCCTACAAAAGTTCAGGAGCCGCCTCTCCCATTGATGCCAGAAAAAGCCATCCTCTGCTACATATGCAGCTGAAACCATGGGTTCCTCCCTGTGTACTTTTTGGTCTATGGTTTAGTCTGTGGGAACTCTGGCCGGTCTGGTTGGTTGATATTGTTGTTCTTTGAAAGGTGTTGAAAACCGAAGGCTCAAACTTAATGAGTTATCTCGTAAGCTAAATGGCCATTCAGAGCCTGCCCCACCTGGGGATCCAGCCCATATATCTATATACAGACACCAAACCCAGACAATATTTCTTATGCCAAGAAGTACATGCTAACAGGAGCCTGGTATAGGTGTCTCCTGAGAGGCTCAGTCTGAGTGTGACAAATACAGAGGTGAATGCTAGCAAAAGACCAATGAACTGAGGACAGGGTCCCCGTTGGAGGAGTTAGAGAAAGGATTGAAGGAGCTGAAGGGGCTTGCAACCCCATAGGAACAACAATACCAACCAGAGCTCCCAGGGACTAAACCACTACCCGAAGAGTACACATGGACAGACCCATGACTCCAGCTGCATATGTAGTGGAGGGTGACTTCGTTGGGCACTAATGGAAGGAGAAGACCTTGGTCCTGCCAGGGCTGGACACACCAATGTAGGGGAATGTCAGGGTGGGGAGGCAGGAAGGGAGGCTGGTTGGCGAGGAGGAATACCTTTATAGAAGAAGGGAGCTTATGGACGGGAAGATGAGAAAAGAAATAACATTTGAAATGTAAAAAAAAAATATCCAATAAAAAATTTAAAAAATTAATAAAACAAAACAAAAATAGCAACTTCTGCTTTTTCTTTTTATTTACTAGCAGGCATATAATAATGATAATTATTTAATTATATTATTTAATTTAATGATTTAATTACATTAAATTGACTTGAGAATACATAAATCGTACTGAACAAAAGTATCGTTAAAGAATATAAGGAATATTTTGACATTTTCCAAATTTCAAATTCCAAAACCTATCCTCTATAAATCAGCACTGCTTTGCATGAAAAATAATAGAGCTTCAACATGTCAGCCCAGTGTACATTGATTAACTCGATTTGTCCTAGTTTTTCTTTTACTTTTTTTTTCTACTAGTGAAGAGATTACAGGAAAATATCAGCTCTTCCTGAATCTTTTCATCCTTCCACAGTCAAACCACTCCTTCGAATGTGTATAATTAAGATAAGGAACTCAAGTGTTACTGCAAAACAGAAATAAGGGCAACATGAGGAATAATGCAAAATGTAGACAACTCATGTCATTATCTATCAACTTTTGGGAATATTTAAACTTGTATTCCAAAACCGATCCATTATTTAAGGGAAAATCATTAACATATTAATGGATACGGCTGTGTTTTTGTTTGTAAAATTTGAATTTTTGGTGTCTTACTGCATATCATAAAAAATATATTCTTAACCACAGGATTACATGGGCTTTTTGTACTTATCTCCAAAATGTATTGTTTAGGTAACATCTTTAAATATTATCGTTTTATGTATCTTTTCATCTTTTATCTTTAACCAAACCTCACTGGAAAATAGGTAATGCACATGAGTTTTAAGTGAGCCATGGCTCCTGACAATTTAGATAAGGATATTCTTGGAGGAAAGAACATGGAATATTAGGAAACAACATATTTTAAAAAGATAACAATAACAGCAAATGTTAGTGGTTGGAGGGCAGAAGAGATCTGGGATGTGAGAGGCTCCCAGGACTGAATGGAGATGAACTTAGCTGAAACCTGAAGAGACTACCTGCCTACGCAGGAGATAGAGTCCCATGTGGAGAGATGGGTTCACCAATCTACCATCACGTTTTTTGATCCAGAATTGTTCCTGTCTAAAAGAAATGCAGGGATAAAAATACAGCAGAGACTGAAGGAAAGGTCATTTAGTGACCAGCCCAACTGGGGAGCCATGCCCTCGGCAGGCACAAAACCCTGACACTATTACTGATATGGTGTTGTGCTTGCAGACAGGAGCGTAGCCTGGCTGTCCTCTTAGAGGTTCTATCAGCAAATGACTGAGACAGAAGCAGGTACTTACAGGCAACTATTGGACTAAAGTCCGGAAACCTTTACTAGAGTTGGGTGAAGGACTGAAGGAGATGGAGGGAGTGGCATCCCCATGGGTAGAACAACAGTATTAACTAACCCAGACTCCTCAGAATTCCAGAGACAAAGTCACAAACCAAAGAGCATACATGGTCTGGTCTGTGACCCCAAACACATATTTATCAGATGACTGCCTTGAAAGGCCTCAGTGGGAGAAGTTGTGCCTAATCCTATAGGGACTTGATGCCCAGGGAGAGAGGTACTGAGGAAGTGAGTGACTTTGGATGGGTGGGTGGAGGACGGGGTTGTGGAGGTGGGAGTTTGGTGAGGGGTGTGGGTAGGTAGGAAAGCACCCTCCCAGAAGCAAAGGGGAGGGGGAATGGGATGAAGAACTCTTAGAGGAGGGAGACCAGGAAAAGGACAATATTTGGAATGTAAATAAATAAAATAATTAAAATTAAGAAAGAGGAAAAGGTAGGTAATGAGTCTAGAGGGCTAGAGAAGAAATAAGTTACCCCACAATTTCTGAATTAAAAGCAAAATAAAATTGAATAAATTTATTCAATAATAAATTTTGAAAATAAAAATCAGATGATACTCATAGCAATAGCATTTAATATTTCAAAGGGTTGACAAATGATTCTAAACCTTAGGTTATTTTCTCAACTGCAGTCCTTATGGAACAGTCCTTAAGTCACATTATATGTTAGATTAAAAAATAATTTACATATATAGTATATACTTGACCCATAGATAATGATACCTTCGCCTTGAGGCTTTTAAAATACTTGAAGACTATTTCTCTAGGAAGCAAAAATAAAGTTTCCTTTTTATTAATCCATTTCTTTTGTGTTAAACTTGTCTAGTTTTACCAGAATACTTTAATTACTCAGAAACATTTCCAAATACAAGAGACATTGTAAAGGATGCTATTCAATTGAAAACAAGCCTGAAAAAAAAAACTGTATCTAATGGAAGTTAAGCTACCACTTGAACGATCATAAATTCTCAGTAATAATACAAAACTGTTCTTAATACACAACTCGGAGGACACATAGTCAGCTCCCCACCTCTGTTATTTCATGGAAATTTAATTAAATTGGCTATCAAGTCTTCTTGCTACCATTGACTCATTTCTAATTAACACACTTGTACCCAAAGGAGAATAAAAAATCAAAGAAACAACTGTGACTGATTTTAAAGGGATTATTTGCTTCAGACTGAGTCAAGGGTTATATTCCTTAATATCCAAAGTGAAAAATACTATCAAGATGATTTAGTATGATGGATTCAAATTGCAATTTAGATATGAATGCACGGGATGACTCATGGAACAAATGGGAAATTATTACAATGAACTGCTGGACAGGAAGACTGATGAGCATAGGGATAATCTTTTCTATACAAACTTGGTAGCAGAGAGTGGTGGAAGACTGGATGGAAGAATGTAAATTGGGATAGGGGCATGGGGAAAGGCTGAGAAAGAATTAACAAAAGTAAACTACATATGAAAATGTCTTAAGACACACATTTTTTGTATATTAAGAAAAAAAATTGCCATCATAACCAAAAATCTTGTGGCAGTAAAATTGTTTTCCTAAGTCAGCTTCTAAGTTCCAGTGCTCCTTATGTTAGAAATTAAATACATTGCTATTCAATTATGAGTCCTTCTAATCACCTCAACTCTTTATCACCATCAAGTACATGGGACATACTGAAAAATATTTGACTTAGCTGCTTCATCAGAACTAATGCAAAAAATAAATAAATAAATAAAACCTCATTAGTAATCATGGTATAAAACTGCTAATATGCAAACATAAAGTCGTTAGTTACATAGAAAATCCACTAAAGATTTTAAAATATTGGTTTCTTTTTAAAGTAACAGCTTTTAGAGAACCTCAGAGATAGCATTCAAATTAAAATATTGAAAATTCAATGGTAAGTATACTCATGTTTTCCTTGCAGCATTATTTTTCAATGTGACACAATTATTGAACTTTTGCAATGGAGAAATTATTTTTTTAATTTTTTATTAGATGTATTTTTAACTTACATTTCAAAGGTTATTCCCCTTCCCAGTTTCCTGTCCATAAGCCCCCATTCCCTCCCCTCCCCCATACAGGTATTCCCCCTATACATCCTCCTTATTGCCTGCCCCCACATATTCCCCTGCACTGGGGGTCCAACCTTGGCAGGACCAAGAGCTTCCTCTTCCACTGGTGCCTCAACAAGGCTATTCTCTGCTACATATGCAGTTGGAGCCCTGGGTCAGTCCATGTATAGTCTTTCGCATAGTCTTTCGGTAGTGGTTTAGTCCCTGGAAGCTCTGGTTGGTTGGCATTGTTGTTTTTATGGGGTTGCAAGCTCCTTCAACTCTTTCAATCCTTCCTCTAATTTCCCCCAAGGAGTTCCTGTTCTCAGTTCAATGGTTTGCTGCTACCATTGACCTCTATATAGGACATGCTCTGGATGTGTTATTGAAATAGTTAATTTACCTCAAATTTCATATTTTGAACCTACTAGTAGAAAGATTACAGGTATAAATGAAACAACAGGTGTCTAATGAGGATTACAAAACAGTATTCTGAAATGTATGTATACAATGGGTTAATGAAGGAAAACAGAGGCCTAATAACTCAGCAAGTTTGATTTCCCCTAAAGTTTTCAATTCCCCTTTGGATACTCCATGGAATTTCATGTCTCAGGGGAAAAAAAGCAAAAACAAAACACAAAACATAAAATAGAATTCATGGATTCTATTTTCACCTCAGATACAAAGGTACTATGTGCTATAATCTATATTAATATGGGAGATAAGAGAGGGATAGTTGTGTGTAACAAAACACATGTGGTGATTAAATACCTTGGAATAAAATACAATGTGTGTGTGTGTGTCAAAATGAAGTCCTGAAGATAAGCAGTACATATAAAAATATTGGGTGTTATCTTGCCTAAAGGTTATCACTCTCTTTATTGCATTTAGCATCAGGCCTTTCTTGTTCTACTTGCTCAATTTCACTATAGTTCTGCATATTAGTAATCACTAGTAACCATGTGACACAGTTAATACTAAGCTGTCTTAAAATTATCTCTGCCATGGATATTAATCCAAGACTATTCGTTTTAGGCCCAGAAAGATTCTTTGGACAAGGGCAGAAATCAACTCTATTATTTGCCAAACTATCATAAGAATATTTTCTAGGGGTTGGGGATTTAGCTTAGTGGTAGAGAGCTTGCCCTAAGCGCAAGGCCCTGTTGGTCCTCAGCTCCGGAAAAAAAAAAAGAAGAAAAAAATAAAAAGAATATTTTCTAGGCCAGCTGAGGCCATTGGGAACCCTCTTGATCTGGGCCTATATAGTTCACATTGCCTTCAGCACTGTCTTCCATGCTCCTATTAGAATGGTCCATTAAGCCTCCCTTATGACTCTTTATTCTTTTCTAGTCCAAAGTCTCAAAATCTCTCACATTACTTCAAACAACAGCATGGTCGGGACTATCTTATCAATACCCTAAGTTCCCGGTACAACTTCTGTCTTAGTTTCTACTCTTATTTTAAAAGCAAACCAGAACTCAGGCAACTCTTACATTGTCTGAATTCTAGAGGGTTATTCAATTAGCACCGTGACAGAGAACATGGTAGTAGACAGGAAGGTAGGGTACGATAAATGTGCTTGAGCTCACATCTTATTTATAAAGTGAAAGGAAAGAGGGAAGAAAGCAAGGCCTGCTGTGGGCTTTTGAAACTTCAAACTCCAGACAGCACTCTGCAGTGTTATACTACCTCTTCTAACAAGTCTATTCATTTTAATCCTTCATAAACGGTTCACCAACTGGGAACAAAACATTCGGATATAAGAGATAATGGGATGATCTTGTGTGTGTGTGTGGTTTGTTTTTTTTTTTTTTTTGAGTTAGTTTATATACTGGATTATGTTGATGGATTTACTTATATTGAACCATCCCTGCATCCCTGGGATGAAGCCTAGTTGATCATGATGGATGAATGTTTTGATGTGTTCTTGGATTCAGTTTGTGAGAATTTTATTAAGTATTTTTAAATTGATATTCACAAGGGAGATGACATTCTATTTTTTTTGTTTGTTTGTTTGTTTTTGTTTTGTTTTTTTTTTTTTTGGTTAGGAGATTTTAATGACTACTTCTATTTCTTTAGGGTTTACGGGACAGTTTAAATGGTTTATTTGATACTGATTTAACTTTACCACCTAGTATCTGTTAAAACATTGTCCATTTCCTCCAGACTTTCCAGTTTTGTTGAATATAGGCTTTTGTAGTAGGATCTGATTTTTTTTTTAATTTCCACAGTTTCTGTTAAGTATCTTTTTTCATTTCTGGTTTTGTTAACTTGGATACTTCCTCTCTGCCCTCTGGTTAGGATGTCTAAGGGTTTATCTATCTTGCTGATTTTCTCAAAGAACCAGCTCCTGGTTTTGTTGATTGTTTGTATACTGCTTTTTGTTTCTACTTAGTTGATTTTAGCCCTGAGTTTGATTATTTCCTGCCTCTATTCCTCCTGGATATATTTGCTTCTTTATGTTGTAGAGCTTACATGTGTGCTGTCATGCTGTTAGTGTATGCTTTCTCCACTTTCTTTTTGGCAGCACTCAGAGCTATGAGATTTCCTATTAGCACAGCTTTCATTGTGTTCCATAAGTTTGGGTATGTTGTACCTTTATTTTCATTAAATTCCAAAAATGTCTGTAATTTATTTCTTTATTTCTTTCTTTATGAAGTTATCACTGAGTGGAGCATTGTTCAACTTCCATGTGGATGTGGGCTTTCTGTTGTTATTGTATGTGGGTTTTCATTGTTATTAAAGATAAGCCTTATTCTGTGGAAATCTAATAGGATCAATGGGATCATTTCAATCTTCTTATATCTGTTGAGGCGTGGGTTTTGAATGATTATATGGTCAATTTTGGAAAGGTTATCATGAGGTGCTAAGAAGAAGGTTTATTCTTTTGTGTCAGGATAAAATATTCTATAGATATTTGTTAAATACTTTTGGCTCATAACTTTTTTCTGTTTCATCATGTCCCTGTTTAATTTCTGTTTCCATGATCTGTGCATTGCTGAGAGTAGGTGTTGAAGTCTCCCACTATTATTGTGTGAAGTGCAGTGTGTTTTTTGAGCTTTAGTAGAGTTTCTTTTATGAATGCAGGTGCTTTTGAAGACATAAGTTATTTTATGCCTACGATATTATTTCATAGGAAACAAATATTTCATTATTTTATTAAAAATATTTTAAACAATATATCCTGACTATGGCTTCCCCTCCCTACGTTCCTCTCAGACCCTGCCCACTGTTTCTTCCATTAAGATCTATCCACCTCTGCCTCTCATTTGAAAAAAGCATATACATAATACATTTAAACTCGCTCTAGATTCATATTTTATTCCATTGTTGTATTATACGTTCACTGGGAATAAACCACAGAAGATTCAAGTCAGTTTCCAGAGCCTACCTTGTTTTATGATGGAAATTAATCATGTCAATGAAAAAAATATTGTTCATTTTTTAGACATTTAAAGATATAACATGTAAAATTAAAGGTAAAATAATCAGATATTCATTATCTATAATAATATACAGTAATAATATACACAGATATATATTGCAATAATTGTGATTTCATGTAGTATTTTACTATGAAAACTGATGATCTTAGCATAGATTTTTAGCATATGATAATGGGTGCAAAGGTCATTAATACTCAATAGTTTATTCATTCCAACTCACTCTATAGTAAAAGAGTACATGGGCAGTTATTATAAAAATTGGGGTATTTATATGATAGAACATATAATGAATATGGGTCTAAAATTGATGAGAGCTAAGAAAGAATGAAATATATCCAATATATCCTGTAAAAAGACCAAACCAAAGGAATGGAAAAGAAAGAAACAAATGAACATAGAAGAAGGGAAAATAACAAAAACGAAGAAATGAAAGACAGCAATACAGACAGGCAGAAAGAGAGAGGGGGGGGGAGGGATGGAGGAAGGAAGATTTTTAAACTCTAGGGTTTAGGCAGTGCAATGTTGAGGCCAGGAAAGAAAAACAGAAAACACTATGAGTAATGTAAAAAGTTAGTTAAATGTGAACATTGATAGAAACTTGATTTATAGCTGAGTTTGCATTATTGCACTTTGGGAGCTTCTAAATTTTTCAGTAAATGGTGCTGAAACTATTGGTTATCCATGTGGAAAAAGTGGAATTAGACAGCTAACACTCTTGCAGAAATCAATCTCGATAAATTAGTCCTTTAAATGTGAAAGAAAGGCACTATTTCTAAAGAAAAATACAAAGAATGTATTCAGTTCTGGGATGATGACAGAAATCGATTTTCTAAATAAAAAAGAATATAAGAATTAATTTTAACATACATAATTAAAAGGAAGACAAATATTATTTCATACTACAGCAAGGAACACATTCACTAAAGTTCCCTAAAAGGCAAAATAACAGATGTTTAAAACTATATAAGTAACATTTAAAAATTAATACTGGATTGCCTACCCAATGAAGGCTAATACAAAATCAATACAAACATACCAAATGATCTACTGCAATTGTAGGAAAATTATTTGAATGAGAAATTTATTGATAAAGAAAAGTATACACAAATTCAAATACTACAATATTTTATAATAACTTAAGAATATAAAGCATAAAAACAAATATATAAAAAGAAAAACATGCAAAAGTTTGACAGTTTGTAAGTAGACCTTCTTCCTAAATAGATAAGATGTTTGAATATGAAGAACAAAATCAGAGATAGAACTAAAGAGATAGAAGTAGTTAATGTTTCTAGGCAGTGGAGGATACCTATCACACAACAATGAGCATGGAGTACCCCTCTTATATTTTTATATACAATGAAAATGACTTTCTCAATCTCAAATATATTAACAGCATATTAAATTCCAAGAGTACTTTTAAAAAAATAATACAACCATCACTATATCTGACTATTAAAATGTAGATTATACAATATCATTATTGCCATTTCATTGGCTTTTGAAGACATAAGTTATTTTATGCCTACGATATTATTTCATAGGAAACAAATATTTCATTATTTTATTAAAAAAATATTTTAAACAATATATCCTGACTATGGTTTCCCCTCCCTACGTTCCTCTCAGACCCTGCCCACTGTTTCTTCCATTAAGATCTATCCACCTCTGCCTCTCATTTGAAAACAAGCATATACATAATACATTTAAACGCACTCTAGATTCATATTTTATTCCATTGTTGTATTATACGTTCACTGGGAATAAACCACAGAAGATTCAAGTCAGTTTCCAGAGCCTACCTTGTTTTATGATGGAAATTAATCATGTCAATGAAAAAAATATTGTTCATTTTTTAGACATTTAAAGATATAACATGTAAAATTAAAGGTAAAATAATCAGATATTCATTATCTATAATAATATACAGTAATAATATACACAGATATATATTGCAATAATTGTGATTTCATGTAGTTTTTTACTATGAAGACTGATGATCTTAGCATAGATTTTCCAGAGCTTTTAAATAGTAAAAATTATAATATTTTTCTATATTTGTTCATAAATTTCTAGGAGCTGATATAGTGATTCTATGGCCTCCACAGAATTACTATGACAATGATTGCAAATCTATATTGCCATGTTGGATTACATTAAGTTAAAAGATTCCATTTGATGTAAGTTATTTTGAAGGATAAATTTGAGTAAGATGATATCTTGATTATTGTGCAATGCATGATACTGATCTACATTCTACATATATGCATTATTCATTTATTCACCAGGGCAATTTATGATTTTAAACACTAAAACAGTATATACTTTGCCAAAGTTATCACAGTTATAAATGAATCAACTAGGATGTGACTGTGGGACATCCTGTTCCATATCCCAAATGTTTAAACAGTAGGTAAGTTTAAATCAAGCACTGAAAAGTTTCCATAAAGAAGTATCCGAGTTATTCAATCATTATTCAACAGCAGATATTCAAAAAGCATTTTCCCAGTTCATATTTTTATAAAGCTACTGGATGTACAAAATAATTTAAATATGTCCATAAATTATAATTAAAGTAGTTCAAATAAAGCCTATAAAGGTAGGAACAAGTTAGACGGCCAAACTTCCCAAGGGACTCAGCATGACAAGTCAAATGTACAGAAAAGCAGGTAGATGTTGAGTTGGAATATCCAAGAGGTTCCTAGAACCCACGATACCGCCAAAACTTTGTTAGAGTTATGCTGTACACTGTAAAAGAAGCAATAGTGTGTTAGAGCACATATCATATAGCCATTAATCATGTAACCATGTTTCCCACAATGTCATAATGTATATACAAATATGCTTTCATACATTAAAATAGAAGTTAAAGTCTTGTCATCTCATGCCTCTGGAGTGATGATTTCATGAGTAATCTATTGTACATCAGAACTATAAAAAAGATATTAATAAAAGATAAAATTTAGGGGAGACAAAGATCATTATATATCATATATAATATACATATATATGAAATTGTTGGTCAAAAAGTAAACAACAAATTATGAGAATATATTTGATAAGTCATTAAAAGCTATGTTGCTGGTATAATCATTTTTATACTTTCTATTTTATTTTAAAATATTCCATTTATAATCCTCAAAACATATTATACATATTTTGATGCATTTTTTAGCTGCCATATGTATTTCATGTTCACAGTGATTCATAACTAAATTTTTTCTTCACGTAGTCTTAAAGTGTTGTAGCCTACATCATGAAATTTATATAAGTTAACTGTATGGTGTTTGCATAATGTAAACATTATCTACGATGCATTTCTTACATCATATCCTTATTAATATCCACAATTGATGTATAACTGTACACTGTAGTCAGAGCTCTGAGACTACATATCTGAACAACTTAAGAATTCCATGATTATACCTAGAATGTCTTAGCTTAGCAAGTTATAGCTGTGTGCAAAATAAGCAAAATACATCATTCAAAAACTGCCAAATTATGTAGCTTCTCTCAACAACCATTGGCATGCTTTCAGACAATCATTGACTTCAAACTGTATTTTGAGTGATCTAGTTTAAATTTTTCAGAAGTTATATTTTTCAATTTCTATGAATTCAATGTAATCTAATTTTGCATAATCCAACTTGAAACTGAACAATATGTAATTAAACTGTTCTGATATTTAAGAAAACTCTGGGGCTTTGCTTTGAAGATACAGCCTAAACTTTGCAAAGACAACACAAACTCAAATGTCAAGAACTTTTCTTTTCTCATCTAAAAGTTCTATGACATTTTAAAATATTACCATTGTAAACACGACTAGGACATATAGCAACATATGCTTTGTCCTTGATGATTTTAAACTCAAATTTAAGATTATTGGACTAAATTATCATTAAATTACTTACATTTATAGAAGTAGATGATTCCTATAGTTATTAGAGATTGCATATTTATATCAGTATTATATAAATGATACAGAACAAATATCATCATTGCCTTTTCATAGTTTAGACACACTAAAATGAGCACTAAATATATAGTTATTATTTTTCTACAACAAATTGAATCCTTGGTATATTCTAAAAGTCTTGACATAATAAGAAAACAAAATAAACCCATAATCCAGTGTTTTCCTATTTAAACCTTGCCAATACAGGCAAATTAAATCCATGAAATATAAAATTGTAAGTTATAGAATATGTTCTGAAAGTGTCAGGAAAGTTGTTTGGAACAGACATTGCTTAAGTTGCATAATAATTCATCATAAGGAAAGGAAAGGGCAACCTACCACTAGCAGAATTATGAAAACATGCATCTGTTTTATAAAATTTTATTAAATGTGATAATATGGATTATTATTAATTTATACTAATTAAAGGAAGTAAAAACCAAATGGGTGATGCAACCCTGATTTTCATCTGAAATAAGGTTAAGAATTCTCAACAGTTTCAAGTTAAAACAGCATTCACAAATAATATTTTGTGAGTGAAAATGTATACCTTCATAGGTAGAACTAAGGTAATCACTGAGAGTTAATATGGTTGCTCAATGTAAATTATAAGAAATCAAACAACAAACATGGATAGGTCCTGGGCTCAAAAGAAACAGGAAAAACAGGCTCTAGTAGGATATCATGCCAAGGAAAAGGACAATATTTATTCTCTAATTGTCCTGTTTAAACAAATTAAAGACCTCTATCAACATTTTTATCATGTTGTCTATGCTCAATAGCATTATATAGGTAATTTGTGAAACAAGAAACCTAGCATGGTTTGAATCACTACAAGTGTTTGCAGCTAAGAAATCAAAGCATTGAAGACTGTCTACAACTTAAAACTCAGTGAAACAGAGCTTAGACACATCAATAGGCAAGTTTAACAATATTGGGAGTAAACAGGAAAATGGAGGTATCTATAAGTAATGATACTTAGTAATGATACAAAAGCAGAGTGTTAAACTTACCATATTTTTCTCTGAAATGGTCCAGAGGCCCAGGAAGAAATAATACTTGAGTCTTAAAACATAAGCAGTTAATGAAGCACAAAGAAAGGGCATTTTATGGACACATACATCAGAACAGAGAGAGGTGGGGAGAGGGAGGGAAAGAGGCAGGGAGGGAGATGGAGAGGGAGAGGAGAGAGAGGAGAGAGAGAAAGGTGACAGAGATTATAAAATGCCTCAATAACCATTATTTTATTGTACATGGGTCAGCTTTGTGGCCTAGAAGTATCAGAAAAAGATGGAACATATGGAGATAGAGAGATTTTAGAAGCTGAAGTTTGTGGTAATATGCAGGAATACTTAATCCACTGGCCCACTGAAATTTGACATTACAGATTTCTAGTTTAAAGAGGTAACTTGGGGCTCAGATTAGAGAATTTCTAAGATATTAAAGGTAAAATGATGCATTATATACATTACTGATAATTCCAGTTTTTCTATCTTCCTGAATCCTGATATGTTAGTAAAATTTACAGAATACAATTGATTCATATTAACTAATTTTGAGATGGGCTCAAAATACATAGAGGAGTATGTCTGATGCTTTCATTTAATCAGAAATCTGTGATTAATGATGCCGAAGGTCCACATCCCCAGTTGGTTCTTGATCAATCAATAAAGATGCCAGTGGTCAATGGTTGTTCAAAAAGGAAGAGGTAGGACTTCCAGGTTCCCACAGGCTGGGAGAGAAGAAAAAGAGAATCAAGATATTTAGGGGAGAAACAAAACACTCTCAGAGCTACAGGGGTGATCTTCCAACAAAATATATGTGGGAAGCATCTTGGGCAGTAAAACCAATGGTCTTCAAGAAGGTAACTGGGCAACTAACTTGAGGACAGATTTAGAGGTATTAAGCAAAGAGTAAAGGTAAGGGCATGATAGTTGCAGGAAGACTTAGAAGAGCCTATCCATTAAGCAAGTACGGCAGGTTAAAATGGAGCTAATGTGTGTATGTTTTTCATCTGCAGATCTGAAATAGCTCCTGGGCAGGTGTGCACCTGTGACCAGCAGAGAACATGAAGCAAACCAGTAAAAAAAAGTCTCCCACTACAAAAATAATTTGAGTAACCCAGCATTTTAGACGTGAAAATCACGGGTCAAAGGATGTCAAGATAGTACCATTAGTAGTGTCCATTGAGAATGAAGTTTATTCCCTGTCAGAGACTGAGCCTAGACCTAGAAAATAAATAATACATATACAGAACGGTGCTTATAATTTCAGAAGTCATCTCATTGTCTAGTTTTCTGATTTTTCAGTTAACTTAACTATGACTAGTATTGCTCACTAAAAATGTTCTTGGCAAATCGGAGAATAGACTAAGATGTAAATAAACTACTTGTATAAATTTCTGAAACAAATCAATGACAAGTTGAACAAAACTAAACTTTGATTAAACTCAGGGCTGTGATTGTCATGAGTTCATTCACAGCAGTATGTAATTTTATGTCTCCCAAACTATGATAAAGGAATTTTAAGTAGAACCTGCACTATATTTTGTCATGGAGGGTACAAGTACGTACTGTGATATATTTGTACAGATGACATTGTCTTGATTTATAATATTTTCTTCGAATCACCTTAAATAATTTGCTGAAGGTACTAACTTTTGTTTGTTTGATATATAGTTGATACTGAGCTTACCCCAAGTTTTTGAGACACTGGAGCATTCGGGGCTCTATACTAAATAGTAAAAAAATTAAAAATAAAATAAAACTAGCCTCATTATTTACAATAGCCAGAAGCTGGAAAGAACTCAGATGTCCTTCAACAGAGGAATGTATACAGAAAATTTGGTACATTTACACAATGGAGTAGTAGTGAACTACTAAAAGAAAATTACGTCACAAAATTCTTAGGCAAATGGATGGAACTAGAAAATATCATCCTGAACACTCATGGTATGCATTCACTGATATGTGGATATTAGCCTGAAAGCTCGAAACACCCAAGATACAATTCACAGAGCACATGAAGCTCAAGAAGAAGGAAGACCAAAGACTACTTCAGTCCTTCTTAGTAGGTGGAACAAAATACTCATGGAAGAAATACAAAGACAAAGTATGGAGCAGAGACTGAAGGAAAGTCCACCCAGAAACTGCCCCCACCTGGGAATCCATATCTTATACAAAGCCCAAACCCATATACTACTGCTGATACCAAGAAGTGCTTGCTGACAGGAGCTTCATACAACTGTTTCCTGAGAGGCTTTGCCAGTGCCTGACAAATACAGAAGCCAATCATTGGACTAAGCATGTGGTTCCCAATAAAGGAATTAGAGAAAGGACTGAAGGAGCTGAAGGGGTTCGCAACCCCTAGGAGGATCAACAATATCAACCAACCAGATATCCTAGGACTCCGGGGACTGAACCACCAGCCAAAGAACAACCCCTAGCTCCAGCCACATATGTAGCAGAAGATGGCCTTGTTGGGCATCTATGGGAGGAGAGACCCTTGGTCTTGGAAATGCCCCAGTGTAGGTGAATGTTAGGATGGGGAGGTGGGAGAGAGTGGGTGAGTGGATGGGTAGGTAGGTGGGTGGAGGAGCACCCTCATAGAAACAGGGTGAGAGGGGATGGGATAGGGAGTTTCCGGAGGGGATACCAGAAAAGGGTTAACATTTGAAATATAAGTAAATAAAATATCCAATAAAAAACACAGCATTATAAGACAAATTCTGGCAATAAAATAAATAACCTAAGTATGAAAAAAATAGGAAGCAGCATTGTAAGCAGAGAAGCCATTATTCATTGAGGAGACTGTCAACACTGACAGAGATAAATTCCATCCCTCTCCACTGGAGTTTGAAAACTACATAATTACAAGGAGGGCTGTGAAAGGGCACTTAAGGCCTGCTTTGGAGCTCATGTACAATGCCCAGGTGAGCCAAAAAGGCAAGGTGAGAACTTTCGAGAAAGGACAAAAACCCTGAGATTCACTACTGCTAATTACACTGTAATTGCTCATTTCTATGCATGTGATTGCAGTACTATGAACAATAGAATTGAGCTTTTGTACTATTTCACTAGACAAGCTTAGGCCTTCTGTATAATTCTTGGGTTGCCAGTCACAGACAAATCCCCTTTTAAAATAAGAGAAACAACAACATCAAGAAATACTATAGCATGCAAAGAGGGAGAAAACTTTGCATAAATTTGCCCTAATTATATAACTTTGCACTGAAAAGTAATAAATACAAATAAGAAACTCATATTTCTCAACAGTAAGAACCCCAAAGTCTTCATTTTAAAACTTACCAAAGAATTATTTAGATATCTTCCTAAAGAAAAAATACAGCAACCAACAGATTGGGAAAGGATCTTTACCAATCTTACATCTGATAGAGTTCTAATATCTAATATATACAAAGAAGTCAAGAAGTTAGACTCCAGAGAGCCAAATAACCCTATTAAAAATGGGGTAAAGAACTAAACAAAGAATTCTCAGCTGAGGAATATCAAATGGCTAAGAAGCACCTAAAGAAATGTTCAACATCTTTAATCATCACGGAAATGAAAATCAAAACAACCCTGAGATTCCACCTCACACCGGTCAGAATGGCTAAGAAAAACTCAGGTGATGACAGATCCTGGCAATGATATGGAGACAGAGTACCATTCCTCTATTGTTGGTGGGATTACAAACTGGTACAACCACTCTGGAAACAAGTCTGGATGTGCCACAGAAAAATTGCCTATAGTACTACCTGAGAACCGAGCTATACCACTCCTGGGCAAACACACAAAAGATGCTCCAACATATAACAAAGACACATGCTCCACTATGTTCATAGCATCCTTATTTATGATAGCCAGAAGCTACAAAGAACCCAGGTGCCCTTCAAGAGAGGAATGGATACAGAAAATGTTTACTCAACTATTAAACCATGACTTCATGAAATTCATAGAAAAATGGATGGTACTATAAAATATCCTGAGTAAGGTAACCCAATCACAACACACACACACACACACACACACACACACACACACACACACACACGCATGTGATGCACTCACTGATAAGTAAATATTAGTCCAAAAGCACAGATTACCCAAGATATAACTCAGAGATCACATGAAGCTCAAGAAGGAATACCAAAGATATTTTCATCCTTCTTAGAAGGGGAACAAAAATATTAATAGAAGGAAATATGGAGGCAAAGTTTTGAGCAGAGACTGAGGAAAAGGGCATCCAGAAACTGCCCCACCTGGGCAGCCAGCCCATACAAACACAGCGACCAATCCCAGACAACATTGCTGATGCCAAGAAGTGCATGCTGACAGGAGCCTGATATGGTTGTCTCCTGAGAGGCTCTGCCAGAGCATGACAAATACAGAGGAGGATCCTCACAGCCAATCATTGAAGTGAGAACGTGGTGCCCATTGGAGGAGTCAAAGAAAGGAGCCGAAGGGGTTTGCAATTCATTAGAACAGCAATACCTACCAACTAGAGCTCCCAGGGACTAAACCACCATCCACATGGCTTCAGCTGCATATGTAGCAGAGGATGGCCTTGTTGGGCACCAGTGGGAGGAGAAGTCCTTGGTTCTGCCAAGGCTCAACCACCCCAAATGTAAGCAAAAGTCATGGCGGGGAAACAGGAAGGGGTGGGTGGATGGGTCATGTATGCTGTCATAGAAGAAGGGGGAGTGAGGATAGGGGGCTTTTGGACGGGAAACTGGGAAATGGGCTAACATTTGAAATGTAAATAAAAAAACATATAATTAAAAATGATAATGCATAAAAAAAGAAGAAAATATGGCTAACAAGCAAATGAAGATATATTCAGTATCACCTTTTCAAATACCCATAAAGCAAAACAGGGACCCAACATTTTACAGGAGGAAAGCAATAATAACAACAGCAATAACAGTAACAACCCTATTTTACAGATAAAAACATTTGCTTTATCTACTCTAGCATTTGTATTGTTTCTTCCTTGGAACTATTGTCAATTTTGCTGTTAATATTCACATAGGGATTTCTATATGAATATATACTTTTATTGACCTTGGATATGGATTTTGAAGTGGAGTTACTGGATGAAATGGAACTTGTTCATTTGCGTACCTCCCAGGCTATTTTACAGGCTGGCTACACAGTTTGAGTTTCACAAGCTAGTGTGAAGGTTTTCATGATGTTACTTCCACACTAACATTTGTTACATATTGAGACTAGACTTGTATTGCTTCACAGATATCGTGGATTCTTTTAAGACAGCTGTTCTTTCCTGTGGATATGACCCCCTTACAGGGGCGAAGGAACCTTTCACAGGGGTCATGTATCTGATATCCTTCCTGTATATTATCTACTTACATTGTGGTTCAAAATAGTAGCAAAATTACATTTAGGAAGCAGCAACAAATATAATTTTATGGTGTGGAGTTACAACAATATGATGAACTGTATTAACGTTTAAAATATTAAGAAAGTTGAAAACCACTGCTTTAAGATTTTTGGTTCCATAGACTTTTGCAGCAAACAAAGCACTAACTACAACTAACTACATAATAATATCTTATGGGTGATATAATAAGCACACTTAATTTTGAATGATGTGAAAGAATTGCTGGAAGCCACAGAAAATTATACATAATCCCTCACTGCACTTGAATTCTTTCAGTGTCAAGATCTACTGGAATGCTCCTTCCACTGGATCCCCCTTTGGAACTCCTTAGCCGGCATTCTATGCCTCTCATTCCAACACTCCACTGGAAACGACCCTTGCTTAGGTCTCCATGTACACACATTTCTAACTGTCTACAGTGCTTCTCACTCCATTTTTTTGTAATTTATCTTTATCTAAAATGAGGCTCAAGCAAGGTAAACAAAACACTCTTCCATAAAATGTCAGGACACGAAATTCCCCAATTCTCTTTATACATCCCTGGGTTTTATTTTATTTACTGTTTTTAAAATGTGGGTTTCTATACCTACCCATAAATATGGTTTTCCAACTTAGCCAATTTTAGGGACAGTTTTTAAATTTCCCACCATTTGACCATATAATGAGCTCCCAAGAGATAGAGGTGTCAATTATATGTCAAACGCTCATATATGCCATGTGGCCTTGCTATACCAAAAGCTTTTCAGTAAAACTACACATGAAAATCAAGTATTTTCTTGGAGATCAGTTATTAGACACTGTACTGTAACTTCAAATTCAAATAAAATGCAGTCTCCCTTCACAAAATTTGCCTTTTATAGTTTTCCATATTCAATTTATTATGTGATGTCAACATTTCCTTAGCTGCTATGAATCATCTTTTTTTTTCATAGTTTTGCCTCACTACCTACACTCTCAGTGATCACCATTTTCAGTATGAAAACCTCCGTACAAATTGCCACTAAGGTCTCTGCCTGTTTTGATGAAGAAGTCCTAACCCTTCTTTCTCTTGTATACATGAACCAGTTCCATGTTCACGTCTGGAAATTATTCTTGTTATTGTAGACTTTTGGGTTAAAGAGTAATTTTTACATATTTATTCAGCCATTAAGTTCACTTTTATACAATTTGTTTTCCATATTTTAGACAGGCTAATATTTCTTAAAAGAAAATGTCATTTTTCCTCATTCTACAGTCTCTTAAGATTAAAGTTTAAGCAAGGATTATAAGCATTCTGTGTGTGTGTGTGTGTGTGTGTGTGTGTGTGTGTGTGTGTCTCATTACTTGATACTTCTTTCTTCTGACTACACACTACAGCTGTACAACTGGTTTTAAAGTCCCAAAGTGGATCCTTGTATGTAGTATATACATTTATTTCTACTTCACTAGAAAAGGCTTTCTATGATGTGGACAGTGTGAGCCCCAAATCTCTCACTCTCTAATGGGATTTGAAGGTCCTGGTTAGATAAAACTTGACACATTATTCTTCAACAGATTCATATTCTCCTAGGTCATAGTCAGAAAAATAAGAATGTGCATGGTAATCTCAGAACATTATCATTAACAACTCTTGTGTTCTAGAAGTAGAGGAACCACTCGGCAGTCATCCAGTGAATTCTCTATTTACAAGAGCCAGGTCTTCAGTATAGGATAGTTTTGTTTGAATGTGAACTATGAATAGAAGTATTTTCTCAACTTAATACACCCTCGATGTTGTTTTTTTTTATGACAAACAGTGAATAATAGCATTCATTTTTAAACAGCATGATAGGTATTTCACATAGCATGTAAAAGACATCTGTCTTTAAGGAAATTATACAGAATATTGAGTTCTACCAGGTGGGTATTATGATAGGCGTCTTACTTATAGGCTCAGGTAAAAGAATGGTAAGTTTAAGAATTGCCTGATCTAGTTGAAAGGTCTGCCAAATATAAAAGAATAAGTAAAATTAATAAAACAGAACAGATATAATTTTGACATGTAATTAACAGTTAAAATGTGGTTCACTTTTTAGTATATTATTATATCAATAATACCTTTTTTTTTTTGGAGCTGAGGACCTAACTCAGGGCCTTGCGCTTGCTAGGCAAGCGCTCTACCACTGAGCTAAATCTCCAACCCCAATAATAACTTTTAATTATTTGTTAATAGACTTTAAAATCCCAGTTAATTCTCTCAATAATGTGCCCAAAATTTTTATCTTGAGCAATGTAATTATTACTATCTAGTTACTCTTTTAGGGGTAATTTTAGAATATAGAAATTCCATAATTCAATCTCTGATAAGAGCCTAGACATGTAGGTTATAAAGTGGTTGGGACTGGTAAACCTCATAGGATTATATGAGCATTTGATATATAATTGATACCACTGTCAATCACTTTGGGGTGCATTACAGGGTCAAACGAGGACAAAATTTAAAAGTATTTCTATAATTATTCCATTTACAGAAGCAAGTGGGAATAGGTGAATTATTATTATGTAACAATTATTATTACCATGATTAGATTTGTTAATGACCTTAATATATAACTGTCCTAGCTCTCTATTTTTATTGTATGCCACAACAAAAAGCAATTTCAAGAAGGAGAATTTTTATTTCATCTTATACTCCCAGGTTAACAACCTATCACTGAGGACAATTAAGATTAGATCTGAAACAGGAACCATGGATGAACAATGACTTCTAGCCTGGTCTTAGGCAGAATCTCTGGCTCATGGTCAGTTAGATTTCTTATTCAATCTATGGATATTATCTATATTCTCCCAATGAACTGGGTTCTCACACATCAATCATTAATTAAGAAAATCTCTCAAAGTTATTGCCACAGGCAGGCCTGATTAAGGCACCTCTTCAATTTAAGTTCCCCTTTCCCAGTGCCTCTAACCTACATCAAGATGACAATGAAAGCTGGACAAAGCAATAGCTTAGCAAATTAGATGCTCAGTAAATGCAATCTACTATTAACAGGAAAACAGAAGTAAAAGGAAGATTTGGATTAAGAGGTGTAAAGACAGTGTGCAATCATCAGCAAAAATGACCAATTTTATTTTAAGAAATATATTTTGTGTGCCTAAACAATGAATGTATGTGTACATATATTTAAAACTTAATTATACTTTAAGTAAAGTTAATTTCTAACTACTTTAAATAATTATCAAGCATGAGATTGTTCCAATGATTTGCATTTTCTGCAAAGGACAATCAAAGTTGCAAAAAATAAAACAATTATGTGTTGAAAAAGTACTCTATAATTACAAAGAACTATGACTCCTTTCTCTTTAGACATGCAAATAATTCAATATTCTCAAGTTTAAGAGAAATCTGTCACATTCTATTATTTTCACTAAAATTCCAGACACATGGTATAAAAAGTTGAATATATATTCTTAAGTAATACTGTTAAGATTCATGTGGGAAGGTAACAATAGAAATTTTTTATTGGGATGTTTTGTGTTGCCCTCCTCCTCTTTGGTAACTATTTTTGAAACTTAAAAAAAAAGTGTCCTGGAAATCAATCTGGCTGTTCCTCAGAAAATTGGAAATAGCTCTACCTGAAGACCCAGCTATACCACTCCTGGGCATACACCCAAAAGATGCTCCAACATATAACAAGTACACTTGCACCACTATGATTATAGCAACCTTATTTATAATAGCCAGAAGTTGGAAACAACCCAGATGTCCCTGGACAGAAGAATGAATACAGAAAATGTGGTACATTTACACAATGGAATACTACTCAGATATTAAAAATGACTTCGCAAACTTTGTAAGCAAATGAATGGAACTAAGAAAATCTCATCCTGAGTGAGGTAACCCAGACCTAAAAGGACATAAATTGTATGTACTCACTGATAAGAGAATATTAGCTCAATGCTCAGAAAACTTATGATACAACTCAAAGACCATGTCAAGCTTTACAAGAAGGAAGGCCAACAAAGTATGGCTGTTTCAAACCCACTTAGAAGGGGGAACAAAATAATCATGGGAGGCAGAGAGAGAAAGAAACCTGGGTAGGAGAGGGGAAGGAGAGGAAAAAGGGGGTGGGGGGCAGGACCAGGTATTGGAAGAGACAGGAGAGAAGTCCAGTGGCCAGGAGAATGAATAGAAATAAGTAGCAGTGGGGGATGGGGGATTTGAGACACCTCAAGAATGTTCCAGAAGCGAGGGATGCAAGAGGTTCACAACACCCAGTGGGGATGACATTAGTCAGAATCTCCAGGAGCAGAGAGATAGACACTGCTGAGACTACCTCCAGTACATAGATATGGCCCACAGTAGAGTGATGTGACCACTTACTTATCTAAAATAATGTATTCCAGAATTGTCCCAGTCTAAAGGAAATGGAGGGACAAAAATGGAGCAAAACCAAAGGAAAGGCCATCCAGACACCACCCCACTGAGTGATACATTCCATTGACAGATACCAAACCCTGACACTATTGGTGATGCCAAGATATGCTTGCAGACAGGAGCCAGGTATGGCTGGCTTCTGAGAGGCTCTGCAAGCCTCTGACAAAGACAGATGCAGATACTCACAGTCAACGATTGGACTGAGCCCAGGAACCCCAAAGGAAGAGTAAGTGGAAGGGCCAAAGGAGCTGAAGGGGACTGTAACCCCATTGGAAGAACAACATCATCATTAGTCCCGGGGGCCTTAGAGCTCCCAGGGACTAAAGCAGCAACCAAAGAGTACACTTTTGCTGGTCAATCCATAGCTCCTGCTACATGTGTAACAGAGGATTGCCTTATCTGGTATCAGTGAAAGGGGAGGCACTTGATCTTTTGCCAGCTTGATGTCACAGAGAAGGGGAGTGTTAGAGGGTGGAGGCAGGTGGGGAAGGTGGCTGGTGGAGCATCCTTAGAGGCAAACAGGTGGGCAGTGAGTTGGGGGGTTCATGGAGGGGAGAGTGGAAAGGGAGATAATATTTGAAATGTAAACAAATAAAATGGTTAATAAATAAATAACAAGAAAGCTATTTTGGAATGGTAATGACTGATTAAAATCAATAAGAAGCATAATTTACAGAGAGCACATGGTCAGTGGGTCTGAATTTAAACAAAATTTCTATTCATGTGGAAGACATTCATATAAGGAGTGCCTGCAGATGACCAGAATTTACTAATATGTGAAAGGAATTACTATAGATGTCAAAAAGCTTCTGAACCTTCAGAGTTTAAAAGATGAGTTGTAGAATATAATTTCTTAATTAAATCTGTGTGCATGTTCATGTGTGAGTGTATGTGTTGTGTTCATGCATATACATATACGTTCAACTTGAAAAGTTAACAAAGTTTATTACATTGCAGACTTCTTTTTTAAAAATTTTTATTAGATTTATTTCTTTACTTACATTTATTTCAAATGTTATTCTCCTTCCCGGTTTCCTGTTCATAAGCCTCCATCCCTCTACTCCCCCTCCCGCATACAGGTATTCCACCTATACATTCCCTCTTACTGCCCCCCATATTCCCCTGCACTGGGGGTCCAACCTTAGCAGGACCAAGGGCTTCCCCTTCCACTGGTGCCCCAACAAGGCTATTCTCTGCTACATATGCAGTTGGAGCCCTCGGTCAGTTCATGTATAATCTTTCAGTAGTGGTTTAGTCCCTGGAAGCTCTGGTCGGTTGCCATTGTTATTTTTTTTTTTTATTTTTTTTTATTAACTTGAATATTTCTTATATACATTTCGAGTGTTATTCCCTTTCCCGGTTTCCGGGCAAACATCCCCTTCCCTCCCCCCCTTCCTTATGGGTGTTCCCCTCCCCACCCTCCCCCCATTGCTGCCCTCCCCCCGACAGTCTAGTTCACTGGGGGTTCATTCTTAGCAGGACCCAGGGCTTCCCCTTCCACTGGTGCTCTTACTAGGATATTCATTGCTACCTATGAGGTCAGAGTCCAGGGTCAGTCCATGTATAGTCTTTAGGTAGTGGCTTAGTCCCTGGAAGCTCTGGTGGCTTGGCATTGTTGTACATATAGGGTCTCGAGCCCCTTCAAGCTCTTCCAGTTCTTTCTCTGATTCCTTCAACGGGGGTCCTATTCTCAGTTCAGAGGTTTGCTGCTGACATTCGCCTCTGTATTTGCTGTATTCTGGCTGTGTCTCTCAGGAGCGATCTACACTTCTGCACTTCTTTGCTTCATCCATCTTGTCTAATTGGGTGGCTGTATATATATGGGCCACATGTGGGGCAGGCTCTGAATGGATGTTCCTTCAGTCTCTGTTTTAATCTTTGCCTCTCTCTTCCCTGCCAAGGGTATTCTTGTTCCCCTTTTAAAGAAGGAGTGAAGCATTCACATTTTGATCATCCGTCTTGAGTTTCATTTGTTCTAGGCATCTAGGGTAATTCAGGCATTTGGGCTAATAGCCACTTATCAATGAGTGCATACCATGTATGTCTTTCTGTGATTGGGTTAGCTCACTCAGGATGATATTTTCCAGTTCCAACCATTTGCCTACAAATTTCATAAACTCGTTGTTTTTGATAGCTGAGTAATATTCCACTGTGTAGATATACCACATTTTCTGTATCCATTCCTCTGTTGAAGGGAATCTGGGTTCTTTCCAGCTTCTGGCTATTATAAATAAGGCTGCAATGAACATAGTGGAGCACGTGTCTTTTTTATATGTTGGGGCATCTTTTGGGTATATGCCCAAGAGAGGGATAGCTGGATCCTCAGGCAGTTTAATGTCCAATTTTCTGAGGAACCTCCAGACTGATTTCCAGAATGGTTGTACCAGTCTGCAATCCCACCACAAGCCATTGTTATTTTTATGGGGTTGCAAGCTCCTTCAACTCTTTCAATCCTTCCTCTAATTCCCCCCAAGGGGATCCTGTTCTCAGTTCAGTGGTTTTTTGCTAGCATTGACCTCTGTATTGCACATGCTCTGGATGTGTCTTTCAGGACAGATCTATATCCGGTCCATTTTAGCATGCATTTTTAGCTTCATCAATCTTATCTAGTTATGGTGGCTGTATATATAGGGGCCACAAGTGGGGCGGTTCTGAATGGCTATTCCTTGAGGCGCTGCTCTAAACGTTGCTCCCATATCTCTTCCTTTCGATATTTTTTTTTCCACTTTTAAGAAGGAAATGCATCCGCATTTTGGTCATCCTTCTTCTTGAGCTTCCTGTGGTCTGTGGACTGCATCTTGGGTAATTTGAGCTTTTTGGCTAATATCCACTTATCAGTGAGTACATACTAAGTGTGTTTTTCTGTGATGGACTTACCTCACTCAGGATGATATTTTCTAGTTCATTCCATTTGCCTATGAATTTCATGAAGTCACTGTTTTTGATAGCTGGGTAGTACTCCATTGTGTAGATGTACCACATTTTTTTAATCCATTCCTCTGTTGAAGGGCATCTGGATTCTTTCCAGCTTCTGGCTATTATAAATAAGGCTGCTATGAACATAGTGGAGCACGTGTCTTTGTTGTATGTTGGAGCATCTTTTGGGTATATGCCCAACAGAAGTATAGCTGGCTCCTCAGGTAGAGGAATGTCCAATTTTCTGAGGAACCTCCAGACTGATTTCCAGAGTGGTTGTACCAGTTAGTAATCCCACCAACAATGGAAGAGTGTTCCTCTTTCTCCACATCCTTGCCAGCATCTGCTGTCACCTGAGTTTTTGATCTTAACCATTTTGACTGGTGCAAGGTGTAATCTCAGGGTTGTTTTGATTTGCATTTCCCTGATTACTAAGGATGCTGAACATTTCTTTAGGTGCTTTTTGACCATTCAATAATCCTCAGCTGAGAATGTTTTGTTTAGCTTTGTGCCCCAATTTTTAATAGGGTTATTTGGCTCTCTGGACTCTAACTTCTTGAGTTCTTTGTGTATTTTGGATATAAGCCCTCTATCAGATGTACGGTTGGTAAAGATCCTTTCCCAATCAGTTGGTTGCTGTTTTGTCCTAATGACAGTGTCTTTTGCCTTACAGAAGCTTTGCAGTTTTATGAGGTCCTATTTGTTGATACTTGATCTTAGAGCATGAGCCACTGGTGTTTTGTTCAGGAAATTTTCCCAAGTGCCCATGTTTTTGAGACTCATCCCCACTATTTCTTCTATTAGTTTGACTGTATCTGGTTTGACGTGGAGGTCCTTGATCCACTTAGACTTAAGCTTTGTACATGGTGATATGAGTGGATTGATTTGCATTCTTCTACATGCTGACTTCCAGTTGAACCAACACCATTGTTGAAAGTGCTATCTCTCTTCCATTGGATGGTTTTAGCTCCTTTGTCAAAGATCAAGTGACCATAGGTGTGTGGGTTAATTTCTGTTCCACTGATCTACCTGCCTGTCTCTGTACCAATACCATACAACTTTTATGACTATTGCTCTGTAATAATGCTTGAAGTCATGGATGGTGATTCCCCCAGAAGTTCTTTTATTGTTGAGTATAGGTTTTGCTATCCTTGTTTTTTTGTTATTCCAAATGAATTTGCAAATTGCTCTTTCTATCTCTTTAAAGAATTGAGTAGGAGTTTTGATGGGGATTGCATTGAATCTGTAGATTGCTTTTGGCAAAGTGTGCATCTTTACTATATTAATCCTTCCAATCCATGAGTATGGAAGATCTTTTCACCTTCTGAGATCTTCCTCAATTTTTTTCTGATTTGAAGTTCTTGTCATGCAGATCTTTCACTTGTTAAAGTTACAGCAAGATAGTTTATATTATTTGGGACTATATTGTGAAGGGTGTCATTTCCTTAATTTCTTTCTCAGCCTGTTTATCCTTTGAGTAGAGGAAGATTTGTTTGAGTTAATTTTATACCCCAACACATTGCTGAAGTTGTTTATTAGGTTAAGTAGTTCTCTGCTGGAACTTTTGGCGTCACTTAAGTACACAATCATATCATCTGCAAATAGTGAAATTTTGATTTCTTCCCTTCCAATTTGTATCCTTTTGACCTCCTTTCACTTTCTGATTGCTCTGGCTAGAACTTCAAATACTATATTGAATACTATATTGAGAGAGTGGGCAGCCTTGTCTAGTCCCTGATTTTAGTGGGATTGGTTCAAGTTTCTCTCCATTTAGTTTGATGTTAGCTACTGGTTTGCTGTATGTTGCTTTTACTATGTTTAGATATGGGCCGTGAATTCCTGATCTTTCCAGGACTTTTATCATTAAGGGATGTTGAAGTCGGTCAAATGCTTTCTCAAAATCTAATGAAATGTTCATGTGGTTCTTATTTTTGAGTTTGTTTATATAGTGGATTACATTGATGGATTTTCATATATTAAACCATCCCTGCATCCCTGGGATGAAGCCTATTTGATCATGTTGGATGATTGTTTTGATGTTTTCTTGGACACTTTTCAATATGGGTTTGTTTGTGTGGTCCTATTCTGATATGGTTGATCTTGTTTTGTCTTTTATACTGTATATTATTATATTATATTATTACAATATACTGTATTATTTTATATACCATATTATTTTCCCTTAGAAGCCTGTTGATTTTCTAATGACAAACAGAAAAGGAGTGGACCAAGATAGGAGGATATATGTGAAAGATCTAGCAAAATTAGAGGAAGACAAAACATAATCAGCATACATTATGCCAGATACTATTTCAAAAAAAATCTATTTCAATAAAATGAAGATAACATGATTATGTTAAAAATCTCAGAAAAGTAAAGAAGAAAAGGACATGATCATTCTCAATAGTTGGTCTCCAAGGACGGAGTAATATTGGACTTACAGTTATGCACAATGCATATATTTATAGCAGTGCCTCTCTAGTTTTTATTAAGTTCTGTCAAAGAATAAAAATTATGGTACTATTTCCTTTGAATCAAAAAGAAATTCTTTACATTTATTGAGATTAAATCATTATAAATATGACAATATTGACATGTTGGAACATTATTTAAACTATGGGTGCTGTATAATTCTAAGACTTATTAATTTTGCACCACACCATGCCATTTATTTTAAAATGTGCAAGTACTATTAGAAACACTTTTATAATTACAGTGTAGTAATTTCTGATAAAATCTCCCCAAATCCTAAGCTCTCCACATCATAACACTCTCAATTCTCAGACTCATCAACACTCATGTGCTTTCCACAAGGTGCTAAGCCTGCATTTGAACCTTGATAATGATAGGAGTGTTTCCAACCAATGTGAGGTAAATTTCATTATGATATCTCCACATGACATAATTTAAAAACCCATAGGAAAGATAACATTTAAAAGGACTAGTTGTAAGGGTAAATATAATATTTTAGCTATATTATGAATAATAAAGTACCTTAAATCAGAAGCAAGGGTTCTGATGAAATACACACATGGCACAGTGGCCAGTTGCCAAGTTCACTTTGGTTTGCCCTCCTATAGAGGTGGGTAAAGGGGATAATTTTGAAATTTAAATTAATAAATACCCAATTAAAAAAAGATTACAAAACAAAACAAAACAAAATAAAATAATGGGTGGTTTTGAAAAGTAGACTGTAAAAAAAGTTAGGTAAAAGCATTGGAAACTTTTTTCCAGCTAGACTACAGCTAGAGTAGGTGGATATTAGCTATGGTCACAAAAAGAACTTCAGGATAACAAAACACATTGTTTAAGAAAGATTGTGTATCTGGATCCCTGGGTTTCTGCTGTCATGGGTTTTTCTGTGGTGTTTTCCCACCTGTGGACTATCTAGAAAGAGCTACATTGAAGAAGACTGAGGAGCAGAATCAAATGGACACCAGGTGCTTGAGAGAAGAAATTGATTTGCTTTCATTTTTGCCTTTTCTTCTTCTGCTCCTCTTCCTTTTCAAATGGAAATTGTTTTCATATGAAATATTTCCTAGTTTGTATCTGGAAAACTTGAAAATCTGTCTGAAATCATGCTATAAAAATATTGAATAAAGAAAGCTTTCCAATTTGAACTAACCGCTGATATAAGAATAAACCAGAGCAAACCAATTTTAAGAAAGAAAGAAAGAAAGAAAGAAAGAAAGAAAGAAAGAAAGGAAGGAAGGAAGAAAGGAAGATAGAAAGAAAGAGAGAGAGAGAGGGAGAGGGAAAGAAAGAAAGAAAGAGAGAGAAAAAGAAAGAAAGAAGGTGTATTCTTCATAGTGCACTCTGGGTACAAAAAATCCAGAACAGTTTGGTGAAGATGTCTGTGCTTAAGCCAGAGATTTGGGGTGTATGTGCATGTATGTGCATATGTGTAGCACTGAAATACAAAGATTAAAATGACATGACACACAGGAAAGGGTAAAAGGAAGAGAAGAATCCCAAACTGCAGAGCTCAAGTAAATGTTCTTTTAGGAATCCAGACTTGTAGCTGTGGTTCAGTAAGAGAATAGTTAGATGGAAATAAAGTGTGTTAAGGACGTTATGACAAAAGAGGTGAAGGAGGAATATGATCTAATGATAAGATGCTGCTGTTTTGGAGTCTTAAGCACAATACTAGGATTTATTACCCAATGCTACTAATATGTATTCATTCATTCATACACCAAATGCAAATAAATTAGCCTGAAGAATTTGTTTTATGTATACTAAGAAAATTAATTTTAAAAATTAGATATTATAGATTTACATTCTATTCTGGTCAGCATTTGGTGACTTTGTGGAACATATAAATGTATAATTCATGTTAATTTAACCAGGATAAAATACCTCACCATGGTTTGCCTACAAGAACAAAAACTGTATAAACTCTGTGACCCAACATTATCTCACTGGCTGGATCTTTTGCCAAAATGAATTTTGAAGATTTTTTTTTGCCTGTTTCCAAACTAATCGAACATTCTGAAGAAATTGTTGACTTAATTCAACCTGTAAATAGCTAAAAATATCATGTAATAACTATCTAAGAATGAAAATTCATTGTATCTTGCTATCAGCTAATATATTGTGGACTAGTAGAATCTATTTGATCTTAGTTGACCACATTTATAAAACAGAAGTGGTAATCATGACTATCCAGCTGAACATCACTTCTACTACAGATTAAGGAACTTTAATTTTTACAATATGGGTGATTTTTTTTCTAATTTAATCTTACAGAATGTACGAAGTATGTATAACTACTCCAAAAATCAGCAGATACTATGTCCCTGAACCCTTAAATGACTACTCTTTATGTCTCTTTGCTTTTTTTTTTCCTGTCTGTACCCCTCCCTACCTCTACCCCAGGTTTATGTAAATTATACAAAGTGATTTATTAAAGTCAGTTCTATTGCTGACTACCAGAGAAACTCTATTCACAGTTACACTTCATAGGGTTTGTTACGGATTCCTTTGAGAAAAAAATTCTGCCAGATTCCTCCCAAAATTTGCATATGATCAGTATCCTATGGCAATCAATTATTAGCTGTCAGAATATTCCTATCAGGAAGTGGATCTTGGTGCTCATAAAAGACATTGTTTTGGAGCAAAGTGGGGGAAACTGTTACTTTCCAATCATTCAAATAAAATGCAAACTAAGATTGCATTTCTCCGGTAAAATCAAATATAGGCATAATTATTCTGTAGTTAACCTGATCTCTGGTTCACATTTGAACTGTTTTCAGATAGGAAAACAAAGTAAATTAATTTGAATAAATTAAATAAAATAAATTTAACTTCCACATTGTATCATGCTATTAACTTAGGTAAGAATTAAGAGAACATTCATGTGTTTTCTTCACCCCTGCCAAGACCTCATTAAGTATGAAATATGTGACCCTGTAAATGAGAGAGCAGGGAGAACAGCAGAAGGTGGACTCAGCCAATCACTGGATTCCCAAGAGGCCAACTGGCATCTGTGGGGAGCTACTTGAGAGGCTGGGTTCAGAGAAACTCTGTCTTTACCTCCCCAGCCTTGACTGACACTGATGTATTTTCTGGGCAGGCAGAAGGTCAGATAACTGAATGCCTGTGCTCTCTGGGTAGTTTGGGCCACTGTGCCTGTCTATGTTGGACTTTTGCACTGACAGCTCTGCCTGAATTGCCTACTGAAGCTCTAGGGAAACATTTTCACGAGGCATGGCCTTAACATCCATAAATCAAGTGACTTTTTATAGATATGTAATTTGAGTTTTAAAGGAGGTCCGGTGACAGGCCCAAAGTGGGTCCGGCTCAAGGGGAGGCCCCAAGGTCTGACACTATTACTGAGGCTGTGGAGTACCAACAAAAAGGGTCCTATCATGACTGCCCTCTGAAAGACCCAACAAGCAGCTGAAAGTGTGAGATGCAGATATTTACACCCAGCCATTGGACAGAAGCTGTTGACCCTTGTAGTTGAATTAGGAAAAATCTAGAAGAAGGTGTAGAGAAGGGCAACCCTGTAGGAGGACCAGCAGTGTCAGTTAACCTGGACCCCTGAGATCTCTCAGACACTGGATCACCAACCAGGTATCATATACCAGCTAAGATGAGGCCTCCAACACATTTGCAGCAGAGGACTGCCCGGTCTGGGTTCAGTCCAAGAAGATACACCTAACCCTCAGACTGGAGGCCCCAGAGAGTGGGGAGGTCTAGTGGAATGGGGGCTGAGAGGGTGGGGACATCTTTGTGGAGACGAAGTGGGGGGAGGAGGTAAGGGGTATGAGATTGGGAACAGTCAGTAGGTAGACTCTGAAGGTGATAAAATCTCGAGTGTAAAAAAAAGATTAAATAAAATAAAGAAAACTGAAAAAATTGAAAATAGTTTTTAATTTTTTACATTTGTATTTTAACTTAATATATGCTATGCATCTATGATGGTGGCATAATATAATTAGATGCATATATTTGTTAAAATTTAACTAAAGTAATTAATACTTCTATCTCTAAGCCTTTATTTACTTGCACAGAATAGGAACTGCAGTTCTTTGAATATGTTGGCCCAGAGGGTTGCACTATTAGGAGATTTTGCCTTATGCAAGGAAGTATGCCACTGTCGAGGTAGGCTTTGAGAGACCTTCCTCCTCTCTGCTTGGAAGTCAGTCTTCTCCTGATTGCCTTCTGAACAAGAAGTAGAATTCTCAACTCCTCCAGCCCCATTCCTGCCTGGACACTATCATGCTTCCCACCATGATGATAATAGATTGAACCTCAGATTTGTAAGCCATCCCCAATTAAATTAAGTGTTGTCCTTATAATAGTTGCCTTGATTATAGTGTCTCTTTAGAGCAATGGAAATCCTAAGACAGGAACCATGGACTTTTCCAGTTATTTTAAAATTCTTTGTAGTTTTCTATGAAGTGAATTACCTACTTTATTATAGACTCCTAGAAATAATTCACCCTACCCATTGCATTAGTTCTTGACTGTCAGGTTTTCTTTTGTTTGTTTTGTTTTGCTGTTAGTTAGTTTGTTTGTTTTAATATATCTGTGATCATTTGCATATGCTTGGCCCAGGGAGTGGCACTATTAGAAGGTGTGGCATTGTCGGAGGAAGTGTGTCACTGTGTCTCTAAAGTGTGTCACTTTAGAGACCCTCCTCCTAGCTGCCTGGGGATGCTCAGTCTGTTCCTGGCTTCCTTTGGGCGAAGACATAGAACTCAGCTCCTCCTGTGCTATGCCTGCCTGGATGCTGCGATGCTGCCACGCTCCCGATTTGATGATAATGCACTGAACTTCTAGACCTGTAAGCCAGCCCCAATTAAATGTTGTCCTTAATAAAACTCAGTTTGGTCATGGTGTCTGTTCACAGCAATAAGACCCTAACTAAGACAATATCTATCTGGTCATTTACTTTAGGATTCCTTTTGATTTTCCTATGAATTAGCATCCCATGATCCCAGGTCCTAATTCTTAGGAAACCACAGCATACATTTTCTTTTAATATTGCAAAAGAATTCAGAGATCTGCCTGTATCAGTTAAGCATAGAGGACAAGTTAGTTGGGTGAGACTCAGCCCTGAAATTAGCATTTCTACCACATTTGGGCCTAACGTTGCTCTTTCCGGGCTGACCCTGAACTCAGGAATCTATCTACCTTTGTAAGCACAAATAAAAAAACTTACCTGGGTAGGATCTACTTTTGTTACCATTCCCTAAATCTCTTTATTTCCTTCCTTAGTATCTTTCTTACAGCTGCTTTTGTTCTTTTAGATCAGTGAAGCCCCCCATATAATTTATATTATATCCTTACTTTTTAAGATATATATATATATATATATATATATATATATATTGAACTCATGTTTTTAGAGCTGTTTTCCACAGCCTTAAGGACTGTCCTGAAATTCCTAGCATTTACCATTTTGCTGAGACATTAGCCACACCTTCAAATACCGGACTCTTTTCTGTTTCTGATTATCAGAGTCATTAATGTTAACAGGGAGAATATTCCTTGAAGGAGGAATGTAAAATATATGAAATAAGTCTGATACTCACAACAGCCATGCCCATGCCTGCTGGCCCTTTCCCTCGGGCAGGGACCATGTCATTCTGTCCCTTCTAAGGCCATACTGGACCCAGCACTTGATGTCTAACTTCTATCCATCTCTTCATTTCCTTGCACATTCCAATCTTCAGTGACCACTCTTCTACTCTTTTTTTTACTAAGTCAGCTATTTTTAGCTTTCACACATGAGTAACAACATGCAGTACTACAGCATGGACTATATAATGAACAGAACTGTAGTCATAGTACTTTGTTAAGATAATCACACACGTTATTTTCATACAGCTTTCATAGGATTTAATATGCCTGTTGCAATCTAACTAGCTAAACATGGTGCTAAGTCTCATGTACTGATGGCAACATTTGAACCATTCCATGAAAGAACTTAATCCTAGTCAACAAAAACATATAAACAAGAATTCTCTCTCTCTCTCTCTCTCTCTCTCTCTCTCTCTCTCTCTCTCTCTCTCTGTGTGTGTGTGTGTGTGTGTGTGTGTGTGTGTGTGCATGCACATATTTTTTGAACTTGTCTGGAGTTGCCTCCCTACTCAAAAGGACATGGATAAGTGCTGAAGAACACATACTTCTTTTATTGAGTATATAAATGGTTAAGTCCTTATTACTTTTCTTAAGATGCGAGCTGTTTTTATTGACTTTCCACGTATTATAGTCAAGCATTGGAAACTATATAAATGAAGGCACAAAATTAGAAGTTTTTAATGTAGTCTTAATTAGGAAATCAAAATGCTAAATGGTATTTATTAAGTAGTAACTGTTCTACTTTTGTTTTTGTAGCTGTGGTGAACAACATAACAAAAAAGAACTTGTAAGAGGAAGGAGTTTATTTTCCTTCAATTAGAGGCTGAAGTTAATCACTGAAATCACAGAAGTCAAAGCAGGAACTAAAGCAGTTAATGACATCAAATCCACAGTCAATGGCAGAGAGAAATGAATATACCCAGTCTGCCTGGTTTGGCTTCAGAGAGCTTCCCCTTTCCTATGTAGTTTGAGAAACACTGCCCAGCGAATATTGCCACTGACAGTGGACTGAGTCTTCGTAAATCAATCAGCCACCAAGACACACACATGTTACCCCCTGCAGTGAGCTGCCACAAACTAATTTAATCTAAATAGTTTTACAGTTGAAATGCTATTCTCAGGTAATCTGTATGAACAATAAACAGAAGCTATAAAAGTAAACATGTATTAACACTGTGCATTATATTGATAATGTGCTAAGACATTGTAAGATACTTTTAAAATAAAGCATATCTTAGATTCACCTCATTACATTGTCATATACTGACAAGTAGGATTATTGACAGTGCAATCGAGTGATTCTGTAGAGGCTTATTTATTCCTGAGTGCTCGAAAGGAATTCTCTTTCTATTCATGCTCTTTTTAGTGAATAAAAAGTATACAGGTTGTGAAAGGAAGTTTAAAGAAGATTTATCTATTGTAAAAATTTTCCAAATTAACATGTCAATTATTGGTTTCTTTTAAAATTATATATTGAATAAGTCCTTTTAGAGGAGGAAATAAAAGTCAGATAATTTTTATTTCTCTTGCCTGATTTAACAAGACCATAGAACAACTGCACTTCTTGAATACCCTTCCTTGCCTTATATGGCTAGAATGCTATTGACCTGTTCAGTTTTGATATCGGATATTCCTATAAAATGTATTTTCATGTTGCAATTATTCAAAACCTATGAGGTCTATTTGTATGAAACCTATAGAGCTATATACCATCCAAAGGGTAAACAGTTCATGCGGCATCACGAAATATTAATCTCAATGGTTTCACTATATTTTATGTCATTGTATAGCTTTTCTACTGTGGCATACATTCTGTCAAAGCATTCATGCTCCCATGTTATGTTCATGTTGAGAGAAGTTTTAAAGGAAACCTGAAGACTTAGTCATGAAAAAAATATGTAGACAGGTTAGGTGTTAGTTTTTAAAAATCTATGCACATTAAACTGATTACTCACTCAAGTTAAATGTTGGTATCTGGAATCATCTCTTTCCTCCAAATGTCATGGAAGACTCAGATGAAGAATACATACTTCCTTTATCAAGTATTTTCATGTATTTTTAATATATGAGATGCCTTTATTTTCCTCCCCTGTTAAATTTTAGTATTGGAATCAACATAAATGGACGCATAAAATTAAAAGCTTTGTGTTTTGCTTAAGAAAAGTATACTATTCATTTGATACCACAAACAAACCAAGTCTGAATAGGCCAGTTAAAGAAAAATCTGTACTAGGGATTCCCAAGACTGGAGAAACATTTGACAGAAAGTAGAAAATTGAAACAAACTAGAAATAAACATGATCCTTCCACATTCAGTCCTTTGGGACAAAAATGGATCCATTTGCAACCACACCAAGCAGTAGTGTATATATGCTGCTGAGAAAAGACACACAGATGCCAAACGGGTGCATTAACCCCCCTTGGCACTGTTAATGTAGACATGCCCTTAGGGATCTGTATAAGACCCATCTGTTCAGTCAAGCATTTGCTTAATTGTGTCAAATGCCTGGCAAATGCAGTTCCAGTTAATAGATAATAGATATGTAAATGCTGTTTTTGTTCTTGTACATATGCTTAGGACTTTAGAATACATACATAGCATTTTAGAATATGTATATATATTTAAATATATACATATATATGTGTATAATATGTATATGGGTATATATACATACGTGTGTGTGTGCGCGCGCACGCGCGTGCATGTGTGTGTGTGTTTGTGTTGAGGAAGAAATTAAAGTTATACTATCAGCAGAATTCCTACTCATAACCAGCCACACCATAATACTACCGAAAACTTCCTAACAGCGTCACCTTCACTGATGTGGTGCTGAAACTATTTTTTTTTTTTTTTAGCAAACACTGATGATCATATTACTTACCTACAATGAAGGGACTAGTTTACTAGGCTTCCTGAATGCCCATATGACATCAAACATGAATTAAGCATCATGAGTGACTAAGAAGAACACAGCTTTACAAACCTGCCAACCTGTGTACCAATGCTTAGAAGCGCTGTCAAGTGGGAGCGCTGCAAATATAGAGGGGCTGTTTGGGTACCAGCTCTGTATTAAGGAACTGTAAAGTAATGGCATTTTGCCCCTTAAGGTTGCAGAAATTTTGCAATATGGAAACATGAGGCACTATAGAGACCTTTAATAAAATCCCAATTCCTACTTCACAAGCCAATACTTCACAAGATCTTGGTTAAACATGAAGAGGAACTGAATGAGTTCTTGCCTTAAACTGCCATGACACCCTAACTGACAAGTACTGAGAATTAAGTTCTTAATGTCCCCTTTTTGCCTCTATGATGCAGACCTATTATCAGTGACACATTTTGACAGCTTTGAAGGAAATGGCTGCCAAAATGTTTGAGCGGGTGTTAGAGTGACAGTTCAGAGAACAGCAGTCCCTTCTGGGTTTTATGACAGGAAATCCTTACAGCTTCCTTTTCTTCTCCAAAATAGCCCTTAAGAATCACTTTCACTTGTGCTTTGGACATAGATAGAACATCTTAAGCCTATATAGAACATAAAACACTTAAGTGGGGCTTGACGAGCTCTCCAGGTCTTCCAAATAGCGAATCAATCTTGATTCTGACAGTCCATCTACTACAAATAATTTCCACTACATGTCATTTTCTTCACAGTGGCATTAGCTTTATTTTGGTTTCAAACTTGAATCCTAGTGTTTTCTAGGAAGAACAAATGTCAACAGAGACCTCTATGCTACCTGAGGAAAATTGGTGACTGCTTTTTCCTCGTTAATTTTTAACAATATTATAAATATATATGCAAGTTTAAGAAGCTGTCACGGCCTGTGTTTGGCATTAAAACTAAAAACCTTAGGTCCCTTAGCAAGATTTCCACATAGTAGGTAGTACTTGCTCGGTGCCAGACCCTCAGGGACCAATTCAGAAACAGCATACTGCAGGGTCTTCTTTAGACTCTCAACTTAAGCAATTTAGTACTCCAGTTCTGCTTTATAAACAATGGCTGTATTAAAAAATTGATCTGGAATATTTGAATATTCTAATGCTATTCTTTGTTTATCTACCATATTTATGTTTACACCACAAACAAGCAATTTCGGAATTCAGATTATCAGTGACACTGCTGAATGAGGAGTAATCATTAATAAACATTACTTTTTAATCTATTTCTTCTCTTTTCCTTCTGCAATGTAAGAAAGCATTTCTAAACCAATAATACCATTCTGACAACTGTGGTCAGGTATGACATAAGACGGGGGAACATCGCTGTTCAGTAGATATCACCAGTTTCAGGGCATTTGCAATGCTAACAGAGACTCTGGCTGACTGTTAGTCAAATGTCATTTCAAGTCTGAACTGGGCCACAACTATGCGGTGGCCAGAGCACAGGTGACAATTGACTGCAATGGGACACTTTAACTAAATATCAAACATCATAGACAGGGACCAGCTGTTTGGTACCTTGCGTCAGTTACCAGATAATGGCACTCACTACAGAGGAAGATACCAGCAAATGGCTCGCGTCAAGAAATTTGTCTCTTATACTGGAAGTAGCATCAGTCAAATGCTAACATATTCCTCATCCTTTATTTCTGGTACTGATGAGAAATCTAATATACTGAGACTTCATTATATACTGATGAGAGAAAAGGATGCTGTACGTCTTTTGAACAGCACAATCATATCAGAGAGACTAAAAGTTATCAATAATAGTGTGGTTTGTTCTAGCCCTAAAATACAGACTCATGTTTAAGACGAACTACTATTTTTAAGAAAATACATAATCCATGTTTAAATAAACTTTTCACCTGTACATAATTAGGAAGGGTTTTACTTCTGTTACCTAGCAGTACATAAAAAAATACACAAATGGGTGATGCTCGAAACTGGTACCATTGAGATGCTGCCTATCATTAGAATTGCATCCTCAACCAGCACTAAGGGACATGTGATGAAGCTTTCATAAATGACTACATATGAGTACATAATTAAAATTAGTATATATATATACATATATATATATGTGTGTGTGTGTGTGTGTGCGTGTGTGTGTGAAATCTTAAATGTGTGTGTGTGTGTGTGTGTGTGTGCGTGTGTGTGTGAAATCTTAAGAAAGGGTATAATCAAATGTTAGGATTTAATAACTTTGATCAAATTATACTGGCTAAGTATAATATAGATTTACCTCTCCAAATGCTGGTTTTCATTATTTTCCCCAAATTCTTTGAAAGCAGTGTGGCATTATTTTTAGACCATTTCATTCTTCCCCATCTCAGCAAATGAGAAGCCAGTTGGAATTTTCAATACACTTTCTGAAAGCCTCAGCTGACAGATCCAATAGTTCTTTTTAGAGTCTAGCTTCCAAATTACCACAGGCTGTCTTGGTCAATTTTTCTGCCACTGTATAACACAGATTGCCTTTCTCCAGCATCCAATGATTTCTTATGGTCTTTCTGGCTTCCAGCAGCAACAGCCTTGCCATATGTATCTACCATTGCCAAGTCATTAATTGACTTATTGAAGTTTTAAGTTTTGAAACATTGTCTTCATTGTCACTGTCTTCATTGCTACTGCCACCGCCGCCACCACCACCACCACCACCACCACCACCACCACCACCACCACCACCACCACCACCACCACTACCATATCTTCATTATCTCATTCCATGTGGACATACCCAGATCAATGTTCTATACTTTAAGGGTTCCCTAGTTTTAGGGACTTAATAGGACAAATAAAGTATTGCTCAATATTTGACTATGTTCTTCTGTTGTTTGGGTATCAGTAATGTTATCCCAAAAGTAAGGATAACTTACTTGTCTTAGGTTGAAGGGTGCATGATGGTCTTTAGTTATCTCTTTTGCACTCCTGGGTTCACTAGAACAGTCATAATATCTGAGCCTAACTCTCTGCATCCCACCATGCTTGTTCCTTCACAATGGAAACAAAAACATGCTCTTTGGGTCTACTCTAGGTCTGAATTATGATGCAGTTAGAGGGGATAGACAGAACCGCAAGTGGTAACAGTGGGTTTGGATCATATTTACCCATAACTTAAAACTTTTTCCAGAATCAATTTCCCTTTACTAACAAACTTTGTTTCTTTATATTATTTATCAATGCAGTCTAATTTGGGCTACCCACACATTCTTGGATTTGTAACCTTCACCTGGAGCTTGGTCTACCTACCAGTAACAACACTGTTAATGAAAACTGACTCTCCCTTTGCTAGTAGCTATCACTTGTTAAAGGCTCCTTGGCTTCGTCTCTCTATTCTACTATTTGGTCTGGCTTAGCGTCTATACACTTAGACATGCTGTTAAAACTGCTGTCAGTTGGGGGTTGGGGATTTAGCTCAGTGGTAGAGTGCTTGCCTAGCAAGTGCAAGGCCCTGGGTTTGATCCCCAGCTCCGAAAAAAAGAAAAGAAAAAAAAAAGAAACTGCTGTCAGTCTATATTTGCAAACTCCTGTGTGTTAGAAGGAAACATTTTTTAATTATTTTAATAATTCACTTTGTGTCAGTACATCCCCATTCACTGCCCACTTCCTAGTCACACCCACAACCCTATCCCCTCTCTCCCATTCCCTCTCTCCCATCCCTTCTCTTCTGAGCAAGTGGGGCTACCCCTACGTATCACCCTAACCCTGGCATTTCAAGTCTCTGCAAAGCTAGGTGCTTTCTCTCTCACTGAGACCAGACAATACATCCCAGTGAGTAGAATATGTCCCACATACAGTCAACAGCTTTTGGAATAGCCCCCTTCCCAGTTGTTTGGGACCCCCATTAAGGTCAAGCTGCACATCTAGTACATATGGGATACCTAGGTTCAGCCCATTTATTTTCTTTGGTTGGTGGTTCAGACTCTGAGAGCTCCAGCAAGTCCATGATTAGTTGACTGTTCTGGTCTTCTTGTGGCGTTCATATCCCATTCATGGCCCACAATCCTTCCTCCTAGTCATCCATAAGAGTCTCCAAGCTCCATCAACTGTTTGGCTGTGGGTGTTTGTATCTGTCTGAGTAAGCTTCTGGTTGAATACTCTCAGAGGATAACTTTCTTCCGTCTGCAAGCATAACAGAATACCATTAATAGTGCCAGAGATTGGTGCTTTCCCATGGGATAGGTCTCAATTTGGGCTATTATTATTTTGGCCACTCCCTCTGTCTCTGCTCCAATCCCAAACCTGCATTTCTTGTAGACAGGATAAACTTTGGGTTGAAAAGTTTATGTTTGGGTTGGTGTCTCTATTGTTCTACTTAGGTTCCTTTCTGGCTACAGGAGGTTGGCTCCTCAGGTTCTTCAGCCCCAGTGTAGTGAGTCACAGTTAAAACGGTCAGTCCCATTGATTCTTGGGTGCCTCCCTTATCCCAGGTCTCTGTCTCATCCAGGATATGCCCCATATCTCTTATCCCAGTCAGTTGCAGATTTCAATTCATTCTCATGGCCATCTAGCCATCTCTCCTCTTCTTCTCCACACCTGATTCTGAACCTCACATTCCCCTTCCAATCCCCTTTCCCTCCCAGTCCCCTTTCACCATCTGTCTCTTATGACTATTTTTACTGGTTATTTTATTTATTTACATTTCAAATGTTATGCCCCTTCCAGTTTCCTCTCCACAAACCCCTTATCCCCTCCCACTCCCACTGCCACTATGAGGGTACTCCCTTCCCTACCCACCCAATCCCACCTTATTTCCCTATCCTGGGTCTTGGAGACTCCACAGGACCAAGGTTCTACCCTCCCAGGGAAGCCTGATAAGGCAATCTTCTGCTAGCTATCCAGTTGGAGCCATGGGTCTCCTCAGGTGTACTCTTTGGTTGGTGGTTTAGTCCCTGGAAACTTTAGGGGATCTGGTTGGTAGATTAGTGTTGTTCTTCTTATGGGGTTGCAAACCCCTTGAGCTCCTACAGTCCTTGCACTAACTTCTCCATTGGGGTCCTCACTTTCAGTCTGATGTTTGGCTGTGTACATTTGCATCTGTATTGGTCAGGTTCTGGCTATTTTTTGCCCTTCTAAATGAGATTCAGGCTTTCTCTTTGGACCTTTTTTCTTGTTTAGCTTCTTTGAGACAGTGGAGTGTAACAACATGGCACCTGTTATTTTTTGGGGGGGGTTGTTGGTTTTTTTCATGGCTAATATCCACGTATAAGTGAGTACATACCATGAGTCCTGCTGACATGATACTTCTCATACATTTTGTCCCTCAAGACTGTAGCATAAATATCACTTAAAACAAAAAGACTCTCCATCAGTATCAATAAAAAGGGATCTTAAACTTTTTAGTATTCTAATGCTATGTCTCTGTCTACCACATCTGTCTGTGTAAGGACTCACTTAGGGCTAAGAAAAATTAAAAATGATAACTTTAGCATAATGCTTTATACCCAAATATGAAAGAATATAAATAAAATGATATTAGGAAAAATGTGAAGAGAAGAAAAAGATAAAGAATTAAAGAAAGGAATTCCCAAGCCACTTGAAGCTATTATCACTCAAATATCAAAACCAGTTAAAAACACACACAAAAAGGAATAAAAAGAAAATAAAACAAAAACCTAATATCGCCAATGAACAAAAATTCAAAAAATGCTCAAAACATTTACAAACACAATAAACATGTCTATCAAAAATATATCCATCCTGATTAATTAGATTTTTCCCTGAATCGTGGGAATGGTTCAACATACACAAGTCATACAATGTATTCAATATACATAAGCCACACAAACAGACATAAAGACAAAAAAGAATCACAAGATTATCTCAAAAGATGTTGATGATTCCATTGGCAAAAATCTCGTATGCCTTTTTGATAAATGTCTTAGAGAAAGTAGGACTAGTAGAAATATACTTGACCAAATTTCACAGACACCATTAATCCAAAATGAAGAAAGGACTGAAGCAGCTCCACTGAAGTCACAAATGAGGAACAGATGTCTATTATCCCCAATATATTTCAATATTATTCTTAAAATACTGCATAGAACAATAAACAATGCAAGACAAGAAAATTGAGGGAAATACATACGGGAAGAAAAAAGTCAAACTATTCCTATTTGAAGAAGATACAATACTATACCTTAGAGATCATGCAAAACCTGCCACAAAACTAGAAAGAATGAATAAGTTCACCAATACAGCAGTATATAGAATCAACTTGTACAAATCAATAGCTTTTTTATACAAAAAGAAAGCACACAGAAAGAAGGAGATTAGACACACTTACATTCCCAATATTCTTAAAATAAATATCTAGGAATCAGACTGAGACAATGAAGGGCCTTCACAATGAATACTTTAAACCTCTAAAGAAAGAGATAAAAATGATATTAAATAGTGCAAAAACATCTTATGCTCATAGAACCATAGAATATTGTGGAAATGTCCTTCCAAAGCTATTTTTAAGTTCAATGCAATCCCAAAAATATTGGCTAACTCATTCTTCACTTTTTCATACATGCATGTGTGCACACACGCACGTGCGTACGAACACACACAAAACACACACTTACACACAAACATATGCATGCACACAAAATATCCTAAAAATTCTATGGAGTCACGAAATACCCCAAATAGTCAAAGAATGCTCGAGCAAAAGTAACAATACTGTTGGAATTAAAGTTACAATAAGATTTCAAAATATATTACAGAGCAGTTTTATGAAAAACAAGATGGCACTACCACAAAACAGATATGTAGACAAATGTAATAAAATGTATTATTCATACATGGATATCTAAAGCATGAAACTAGAATCACTGAAATTGCTAAGGAAAATACTGACAGTATCCTGAATAATACATTGTAAGAAATTACTTTCTATATGGGATGCCATTTTCCTATGTATTTGGCCAACAATTAAGAAGTGGGATCTCATAAAATTACAAAGCTTTCTTTTTTTTTAAAGAAAAATTAATCAAATAAAGAGGAGTCTCACAGAATGGGAGAGAATCTAAGAACTACTTGGAAGAATAGAGCAAGCCCAACTCTCATGAGAAAAGAGAGGAAAGAGAAGCTACTTAAGAGAGCAATGCAGAGAGAAGCAGGAAGGGAAAGAGGAATGGGAAGGGGAGGCAGTATTTACTTTTACTGGGACAGTTGTACAGAGACAAGTTGCAGAAAAAGAATAAGCCACACGCAAGTGAAGAAAGAATGAACTAGAAAATGGAAAGAAGTGAGAAGCCTAGAACAGATGGCCAAAGTTAGTATGACACCAAGAAAAGCAATTCAGGAAAAGGCAAGAGAGAGAAGCAATTGGGAACTTTCACAAAACTTTTTCAAATATCAATATGACATACAACTCCAAGGATCTTAATTAGTGATGCATAAACTAAAGATTGAATTGTAATTCCTCTAAATCTAACATTGTAATTCTACATGTAAATAGAACTATGTTTCTCCTCTAGATAAATCACAAGGTGATGATTTAAATTTCTGCCTGAGAGTTTACTGAGAGTAATTGCACCTGAATATTATTTTAATGGAAGCATTTGGAAAACTAATAATGCAGATCCAAAAATGGGAAATCTTTATATTAATAACTTTAGGGTATTGAGAATGATGAAACATAAATTATTTAACCTGTAAATTTTTCCTATGAATTTTTAAAGAATGTGGATACACAAACTCTGGTAATCCCATAGTTAATTTTATTCCTAATCTTATCTTTTATTTGGTACCTATAAAAGATATGTTATGTTAATTAAGTAAACACACTTAAGACATGATTCTAATTAAAAATTTTGCTTTGATATTATGGGTAAAAGTTATAGAATTAGGAGTGATCTATAGAAGTTGATCCTTCATTTAAACACATTCTAATGCAACAAAAGGAATCAGAATGATTTTTATTCCTGGAAAGGAAATGTGGCTCTTCAACAGTAGGTAATTAAATGCTAAAATTGGAGAAATACAAATTCCATCCTGGAGAAAATATGAGATAGTTTATAAAGGCAGTATCATTTGACAGATCACTAACCATCTGCTTTGCTCTACCTTAAGAGAAATGTGGTACCTATGCAAGTATAAGGAATACTCTCCACTTCAGGTTCTCTAGAAGAAGAGGCAAAAATAAAGATTCTCAAGAAAATTATTTACAAGAAACCATCTGAAACCAGTAGAGAAGTCAGGATGAAACTATGCAAAGAGGTAGAGCACAGTTAAAGTCTAAGTGTTGCCAGGTCTCCAAATAGCACTTGAGAAGAATGAATAACTGTGAAAGACTCCAGGGTGAGACAACAGGACCACTTCCGCAGCAAGTGTATTTTAGAAGCTAGGAATCAACTTATACCAAAGGAGACACTTACTTCTTGATGTTTCTTGGTGAATGAAACCAGACAGCATGCACTAGCTGATATGAGGCTCTCAACACATATACACCAGAGGACTGCCTGGCCTGGACTCAGTGACAGAAGACACACCTAACCCTTGTGAGACTTGATGCAACAGGGAGTGGGATGGGGTGGGGTGGGGACATCCTACTGGAAACAGGGGAGCAGGTATAGGATGAGGAACCATCAGAGGGCAAACTGAGAGGGGGATAATGACTGGACTGTAAAAAACAATGGTTAAATGAAGGAGGAGGAGGAAGAGGAGGAGGAGGAGGAGGAGGAGGAGGAGGAGGAGGAGGAGGAGGAGGAGAAGAAGAAGAAGAAGAAGAAGAAGAAGAAGAAGAAGAAGAAGAAGAAGAAGAAGAAGAAGAAGAAGAAGAAGAAGAAGAAGAGAAAGAAAGGAAGGAAGGAAGAGAGAAAGGAAGAAAGGAAGAAAGAAAGAAAGAAAGAAAGAAAGAAAGAAAGAAAGAAAGAAAGAAAGGAAGGAAGGAAGGAAGGAAGGAAGGAAGAGAGAAAGGAAGAAAGAAAGAAAGAAAGAAAGAAAGAAGAAATTATCAAATGCAAAGTTAAAAATGTTAATGAACACCACAAAACAAGATGAATGGATTTCTGAATGAGGCAACACAAGCCTCTATTAGGCTCTTCCAATCCCAGAAAACAAAACCTAGAGAGGCAGCCCTACTATCCTGCTTATCTTACTTCAGCAAGTGTAGGACACACTTGTGTGTTCTATTCATATGCATCTGTAAGAATCCTCATTTTCCCAATTCTGGTCAGTGCCTTCTGTCAGGGCAGATAGCTAGCTAGTCTACCTCCTTAAAAACACCACAGCCTGAGATATCCCAGGAGATCCACTGCACATAGGGCAATTGGTAAGGACTCTCCCGAAGTCGCAAAACTGCTACTGGAAGGCCAGTGTACTCAGAACCCATCTCCCCCAGAAACCACTGCCCCCACAAATGCCATTCCCCTTCCTGCTGGCACCTTCTGCTGGGACAGACTGCCAGATAGTCTGCTTCTCTGAAGACACCACAACCTGAAGGCATCCTAGAAGACCCTCTGCACATAGAGCAACTGGTAAGGACCCTCATAACCCTAAAGTCCCACAGCTGCCACTGGCAGCTCAGAGAAATCAGGACCCATCACTGCTCCCAAAACCCTGCCCCCAGAATTACTTTCAACCAATGTATTAAGCAAGATGAAGAAGGACATGTCATATTCATCAAAGGATAAAGCTACCAAGAGAGTCTCAGTTCTGAACATCTATGCCCCAGAAGCAAGAGCACCCACATTCATAAAAGAAACTTTACTAATGCTCAAAGTACACACTGCACCTCACACAATAATAGTGGGAAGACTTCAACACCCCATTCTCATTATGTACAGGTTATTGAAGCAGAAACTAAACAGAGACACAGTGAACATTATGAACCAACTGGATTTACTGATATCTACAGAACATTTCACCCTAAAACAAAACAAAAAAAATGCACCTTCTTCTCAGCACCTCATAGTACCTTCTCCAAAATTGACCATATACTTGGGCACAAAACAAGCCTCAACCAATACAAGAAGATTGACATAATTCCAGGCATCCAAACAGATCACCATGGCCTAAGGCTGGTCTGCAATAAAAACAAAAACAACAGAAATCTCAAATACAAATGGAAACGGAACAACTCCCTACTCAATGATAACTTGTTCATGGGAAAAATAAAGAAATAAATTAATGACTTCCTGGAATTCAATGAAAATGATGATACAACCTACCCAAATATTTGGAACACAACGAAAACAGTGCTAAGAGGAAAATTCATATAACTGAGTGCCCTGTTAAAGAAATTGGAGAGATCTTACAGTAGCAACATAATAGCACACATGAATCCTCTAGAACCAAAAAGGAACAAACACACCCAAGAGGAGTAGAAGGCAGGAAATATCAAACTCAGGGCAAAAATCAACAACATAGAAACAAAGAGAATGATACAGAGAATGAACAAAACCAAAACCTGGTTCTTTGAGAGAATCAACAAGATAGATAAGTAGCTAGTCAAACTAACTAAAGGGCCCAGAGGCAGTATCCAAATTAACAAAATCAGAAATGAAAAGGGAGACAGAAATTGAAGAAATTTTAAAAAAAATCATATCCTACTACAAAAGGTTTTACTCAACAAAACTGGAAAGTCTAGATGAAATGGATGTTTTTTTTAGACAGATACCACATATCAAAGTTAAACTAAGAGCAGGACAACTATCTAAACACACTTATATTCCATAAGGAAATAGAAGAATTCATAAAAACCCTCCCAACTTAAAAAAGGGCCAGATGGCTTTAGGGCAGAATTCTACCAGATCTTCAAAGAAGACCTAATACAAATATTCCTCAAACTATTCCATAAAATAGAAGTAGATGGAAGACTACCAAATTCATTCTATGAAGCCACAATTATGCTTATATCTAAACCACACAAGGACCCTACCAAAAAAGAGAACTTCAGACCAATTTCACTTATGAATATCGATGCAAAATACTCAATAAAAATCTTGTAAACTGAATCCAAGTATACATCAAACCACCATTCATCATGATCAAGGCTTCCTAGCAGGGATGCAAGGTTTGTTCAACATACAAAAATCCATTAATGTACCCTACCCTAAATCAAACTCAAAGAAAATAAATCACATGATCCTCTCCTTAGATGGAGAAAAAGCATTTGACAAATAAAACACCCCTTCATTTTAAAAGTAGTGGAGAGACCAGGAATTCAAGGCCCATACCTAAACACAGTAAAGGCAATTTACTACAAACCAGCAGCAAATATCAAATTAAATGAAGAGGGACTTGAAGCAATCCCACTAAAATCAGGGGCAAGGATGCCCACTCTCCCCATATCTATTCAATATTGTACTCAAAGTTTTAGCTAGAACAGTAAGAAAACAAAAAGAGATGAAGAAGACACAAACTGGCATAGAAGAAGTAAAGCTATCACTATTTGTAGATGATGTGATAGTAAACATAAGCAACCCCAAACATTCAACCAGGGAACATCTCCATCTGATAACTTCAGCAAAGTGCCTGGGCTTAAAATTACTTCAAATAAGTCTGCAGCCTTCCTTTATACAAATGATGAACAGGCTGAGAAAAAAAAATTAGGGAAGCAGCTCCAGACATAATAGCCACAGATAATATAAAATATCATAGGGTAACTCTAACCAAACAAGTGAAAGATCTGTATGACAATAATTTCAAGCCTCTCAAGCAAGAAATTGAAACTGATCTCAGAAAATGGAGAGATCTCCCATGCTTATGGATTTGGAGAATTAACATAGTAAAAATATCCATACTTCTACAGGCAATCTACAAATTCAGTGCAATCCCAATCCCAACACAATTCTTCAAAGACATGGAAAGATCAATTCTCAAATTCATCTGGAAAGGAAAAATCCCAGAATAGCCAAAAACAATTCTTAAAAATGAAAGAACTGCTGTGAAAATCACCATCTCTGACCTCAAGCTACACTAGAGAGCAATAGTGATAAAAACTGCATGCAGTTGGTACAGAGATAGACATATGGATCAATGGAATAGAATTGAAGACCCAGAAATAAAACCACATACTGATGAACACTTGATCTTTGAAAACAAAGCCAAAAAAAATACAGTGTAAAAAGAATCTTTAATAAATAGTGTTGGAATAACTAGAAGTCTGTATGTAGAAAAATGAAAATAGATCCATATTTGTCACCTTGTATAAAGCTCAAGTCCAAGTGGATCAAGGACCTCAACATAAAACCAGATACACTGAATCTAATAAAAGTGAAAGTGGGAGAGAATATTGAACTCATTGACACAGGAGAAAATTTCCTAAACAGAACTCTAATGACTCACACTCTAAGATCAAGAATTGATAAATGGTACCTCATGAAACTGAAAGCTTCTGTAAGGCAAGGAAATTATTCAATAGGACAAATGAGCAACCTACAGATTGGAAAAAAAAATCTTTCCTAACCCCACATCTGATATAGGGCTAATATCCAAAATATATAAAGAACTCAAGAAGCTAACCAAAAAACCAAGCAACCTAATCAAAAATGGGGTATAGAACTAAACAGAAAATTCAGAACAGAGGAATCTTGAATGGAGGAAAAGCACTTAAGAAATGCTCGAATTCCTTAGTGATCAGGGAAATATAAATCAAAACAGCCCTGAGATTCCACCTTACACTAATCAGAATGGCTAAGATCAAAATCTCAGGTGACAGCAGATACTGGTAAGGATGTAGAGAAAGAGGAACACTCCTCCATTGTTGGTGGGATTGCAAACTGGTACAACCATTCTCAATATCAATCTGGAGATTCCTCAGAAAATTCGAAGTACATTGACATGAAAATCCAACTATACCACTCTTGGGCATATACCCAAAATATGTGCCACCATTCCACAGGGGTACATGTTCCACTATGTTCATAGTAGCATTGTTTGTGATAGCTAGAAGCTGGAAACAACCATGATGTTCCACAACAAAAGAATGGATACAAAAATTGTGGTTCATTTACGCAATGGAATACTGCTCAGCTATTAAGAACAAGGAAATCCTGAATTTTGCATGTAGATGGATGGAATTAGAAAATATCATGCTTAGTGAGGTAATTCAGATCAATAAGGACATGCATGATTTGCACTCACTAATAAGTGGTATTAGGGAAATGGGTACAGAATACCCATGATACAGTCCACAGACCTCAAAAAGCTTAACAAGCCAAAAGGCCCAAGTGAGGATGCCTCAATTCCACTTTAGAGGGAGAAGAAAGCAATCACCAGAGGGGGCAAGGAGGGACCTGGGTGCGAAAGGGGACAGTGAGGGTAAGAGGGTAAGATGATCAGGTATTGGGTGGGGAAAAAGGACTGAAGCCCTGAAGGCCAGCAGAAAGAATGGATACAGGCAACCTTGGGAGGTAGGAACTGGGGAAAGCCACCAGAATGTACCAGAGACCTGGGATATGTCTCAGGGTTCAAAGGGGGGATCTTAGATGAAAGGCCCCACAGTGGGGAAAGGGAGCTTTTAGAGCCCACCTCCAGTAGAACGACAAGACATCAAGTGTGGGATGGGGTTAGAATGACAGGGCATCAAGTGTGGGATAGGGCTGTCATCCCACAATCAAAAACTCTGAGCCATAATTTTTCCTGTGAAAGAACTACAGGAACAGAACTGGAGAAGAGCCTGAGGAAAAGCAGATTCAGTGTCAGGCCCAAAGTAGGATCCAGCTCAAGGGCAGGCCTCAAGGCTTGATAATATTTCGGAGGCTATTCCTGCCCTCCAAAAGACCCAACAAGCAGCTGAAAGAGTCAGATGCAGATATTTATACCCAACCAATAGACAGAAGTTCCCGACCCCTGTGGTTGAGTTAGGGAAAAGCTAGAAGAAGCTGAGGAGAACGGCAACCTTGTAGGAGGACCAACAAGCAGTCTCTATTAACCTGGACCCCTGAAATCACTCAGACACTGGACCACCAACCAGGCAGTATAAACCAGCTAATAAGAAGGTTCCCAGCACTTACAGAGTAGAGGACTGCCTGGTCTGGGTTCAGTCAGAGAAGATGCACATAATCCTCAAGATACTGGAGGCCCCAGGGAGTGGGGAGGTCTGGTGGGGTAGTGGGTGGAAGGATGGGGACATCCTCATAGAGATGGGGGGAGGAGGTATAGGATGTGGAACAGTCAGAGAGTGAACTGGGAGGGGGATAAAATCTGTAGTGTAAAAAAAAATTAAAGAAAATTTAAAAAATAAAGAATCCTTATTCTTTCTCTTACACTCTCAATAGTCTAATTTCCACAGTAATAAGAACACTATACTTTTCAACATGTTTTCTAAAATAAAATATTATAAGCCAGTACAAAGTGGTTGCTTATTAACTTGCTTTTAGTGATGTTGTGTGCTTTATTAAAGTTTGCTGGACAGTGAATGCTAAGTGTCTACTAGTAGTTTGTTAATCTTTTCTCATGGTTCCCATTTACCTGACAGCATGTATCTCAGCCACACTATACTACCACTGGCGAACCCTGTCCAATCCTAAAGAAGATTTTATTTCTAGGCTCTGGGTTTGTTTGTAGCACTCTACACTGGATGCTAATGCAGTTAATGCCCTGGCAATATTTCATATTTCAATAGCACAAAAAACTATGCTAAGAAAGAATGGGTTTTTTCCTAAACAGCCATCATTACATAAATAAAATGCATACAATTGGCAACATAACAATGGTGTCTGTTCCCTGTTTTATCACTTACCTGAGCATGTTCTGGTACTAGACACTGAGTAGGAGTTGATGTAAGTTGAAGATGAAACAGAGGAGCTTCAGAAATGTGTAAGGTGTATCATGGAAGAGCCATTAGGAGGCTGATGCTCAATCTAGTAGACTACGGCAGGATGTAACAATGTCTGATCTGACCCAGTTCTATCACTGAGCATTTGTACATGGGGGCAAGTAAGCTGGAGCTCATAGCTCTTATTATGCAGTAGAAATGTAACTTGGTTTATAACTTAATTTTTCTACATTTGCAGTATTTTGCTGTAGAAACTTTTCCTATAATGTTATGTTAGTTGTGGGCTAGACCATCAGTCCCAAGCAAGTTAAGTTTTACATTTATTTTATATGTTAATATTAAAAGTATTTTCATTTTCTCTCTTTACAGAATGGTTTCTTTCTAGCTCATGAAGAAATTTAGACATAATATATAGATGCCTTGGAGGAATTGAACAATTATTTGGTCCAGTAGCCACAGAGAAAAGCAAAAGTAGAACTTTCTGTAGAAATAAAGATAGACATTTCATCAGTTTGAAAGGACTGCATAGAAGTTATGACTCTTATAAAAACAGATCCTAAAATTGGATAAGAGTAAATGTGTATAGAGGGAAATGCTTGTCATGGATTAAGGGGAAAAACAAAACAAAAAACAAACAACAACAACAACAACAAAGCAAGAGTGTGCAGGACACTTGATACCATTAAGGTAAAGAAAAATAAACAACAAAAAACTGATAGTATGAAACATTTCTAAGTAAATTCAACCAGGATGCTAGGGTGTCCCCAAACAATCGTTGTCATTACAGGTAGAAATAATAAATGAAAATGGAGGATGCTGAGCAAAATTTGAATTTCAAATCAACAAGCAATATTTAGTGTACATATTCCCCAAGTGTTTTCTGCATATTCCTCAAGTTGCTAATTGTTAATCTGAAATTCAAATTTAATTGGCTGTCCTGCATTTAATTTGACAACCATAGTTACAAGAATTCCCTGTCAGTTAAGAATAGACTGGCACTAGAACTCTCTTTTATTTAATCATTGCTTGGGAATGAGTGAGTTGAGTTCTGATGTAAACACTATAATTGATGAGACAGCAGATGGGGCTGTCAGTCAACTATGCTCATAGTAAGTGATCTTGAAGAAGATGTGAACAGCAAAGCTGCTAGACAACACATGAAAGAACTTGTGGCACCTATGCGCATTCCCTAAAGTCTAGAGACACCATGTGATCTAGTGCTTCAGCCTTGTCTGACAGAGGACAGATGATGAGCAGGCTAGCTACTGAGGGGTGAAGTGTAAGAGAAGCAAGTGTATGGTAAAATCTGTGTAGTCAGCATTTATCATGACAGAGACTGGTAACCCACTTCTAGTGCCAGGTAGGTAAATAGTAGATTGACATTTCTGTGAACTTTTACACTGTCAGTAAAATGATGCAATGAATAGACATGAAGTTTAGTTTAATAATCCCATGTGTAAGTAGTATCATGAATAACAAGAACATGAATAAGAGATGAGAAAGAACACAGTCGACAACCTATTGACACCCACTTGAATTAGAGAGTAGATTTGGGAACTCTCAATAATGAGGTGACTACAAAACCTGTAAAATCCAACAAACTTCAAGTACTAATAGACTACAATGATAAAACCCATTCCTTATTATTGTTAAACAGTGCCCCGGATAGATACACCAGATCAAGCCAGAGATTGTGATTTCTTTTTAATTTTTATGTGCTTTTTAGTAATAAAATATGTAAGTACAGTTTATTTAGATATTAACCACCATGCCTTCTCCAACTTCTCCCAGATCCCCACATATGCATCCAACTACATATCAATATTTTTTTTACTAACTAACTGTTCTAATTAGTAGACTCTGTTTGATCATAGTGGGTGCCATTCCCTGAAGCAAATGCAAACTCTCAGGGCCTACATCGCTGAAAACTGTCAGTTTCTCAACTTGGTGTAAAGCCAGGTAAGCCCTTCCCTAACTCTGTTGAGTGTTGACTAGCTTAATGTTGTATGGGTCTTGTGGTAGCAAACGAGCTCTGTTATGTAGTCTAGGCTTTCTATATAGGAGTCTTATTTGAAAATGCAGACTGGCAAAGAGAAAAAAATGTCGTTCACATAGAAAAGAGTAAGTAAGCCAACTGAAAACATATGCTTGTTTCAGGTTAGATTGAGATCATCACATGTGTCCTTTCCCATCTGCAAGCCAAACTATGTGATCAAACTCAAGCAACAGGAATGAAGGATCAATTTGGCAGTCCCTACAAAGTCACAGAGCAAAGATCATAGGTGGATGGCCATATTCCAACAAAGAAACAGCTATTTTATAATTTTATGAACTAAGTTTTACATCCTTATTCAATATATTAAGAATTGGTTGTAGTCCTAATCATAAGCTTACCATTTCAGAGTCCAGTTCTCTGGAAAGAAAATTTATTATAGATGGAATGAAAATGAATGAAGAGTGAGTGAGCACTCTTTTTTAATATAACTTACATCATTATTTAAAGAACAAATTCAGACATAGCAGCTCAGATGTACCAGCTTGCATACTGGATGAAGGCAAAGATTTCCTTATGCATCTATCAAGATGACATGTCTATAATATAAGAATGACAGTACTAAGGGCTTTTAAAAAGGTAGACAGAAGAAAGGAACACATTCTCCCTCTGAGAACACAGAGGGATTAAATGTGTAAGTAAACATATATATCTGCTCCTTTCCAGTTTTGCAAACAAGCTTTAATTTCTAACCTCATTTTTGTTACTTTATAACAGTCGACCCAGTAAACAACTACAGTAATAATACTATAATTAATTGCTATTTATTCTGAGAAACCTTACCATTAGATATTAAACAACTAAAATCAAGTCCAAATCAAATCAATTTATCTTTCTACAATGAAAAGGAAAGATCTGATCCTCTCATTCTTCTGGATACTTCACCCCACCCTTGGTCAGTATATCAGCATCCCTGCTTTAAACTTGGCTTAAAAAAGCCAAGAATTGAAGTCAGATACAGAGTTGTAATATCTATACAAGATGGACAAACCTGTTACCATTGGCTGTGTTTTGAAATGACCAGAAGAGTCTGTCATGACAGTGTTAAGAACCCAATAATAGAGGCTTAGTCATAGCATGACAAATATGGAAGCAAATGCTAGCAGCAAACCATTGAACTGAGAACTGGGTCCCTGTTTGAGGAACTAGAGAAAGGATAGAAGTAGGTGAAGGGGCTTGCAACCCCATAAGAACAACAATACCAACCAACTAGAGTTCCCAGGAACTAAACCACTACCCAAAGACTACACATGGATAGAACCATGGCTCCAGCTGCATATGTAGCAGAGGATGGCCTTGTTGGGCACCAATAGGAGGAGAAACGCTTGGACCTGCCAAGGCTGGATTCCCACCCCCCTCCAGTACATGGGAATGTCAGAGCCAGCAGGGATGTAGGAATGGGTGGTGGCTGGGGAGGGGGAACACTCTTATAGCAGAAGGGGTGGGGGAAGGAATAGGGGGCTTCTGAATGGGAAACTGGGAAAGGGAATAACATCAAATGGAAATAAAATATATCCAATAAAAAAGGTTCAGTTGTCTCTAAAATGTTATATTCAAGACCAGAACATAATTTAATTTCTGCACAGCTTTAAGGAAATACTCAGAAGCCAAAAGTAAAGTAAGAATAATTATATTGAAAATTGTTCTTGCTTGAAGAAACATCCACTAGTTTTACAAATGAATAAACTTGAACTTAGAAGAATGCAAATGAGTTACTTAAGGTCAAACAACTAATTAGTAGCGGGGCTGGGACCAGATCCAGATTCTTCCATTCCCCTTTTAAATTCCACTAAACTCTACTGACTCACCTTAGAGACTGCAGAGATATTTTTGAACAATCTGAGTTCTGCTTCCCTTTCCTTATTTAACCACATCTAGGGAAGAGTTTGGAAGTAGCCCCCACATAAAACACACAGTAGCCTATGATCAGCTCATTCCATTATTTTCTACATGAGAGATTTTAACACACGTTCTCACATAATACCATACACAATACTTAAGAACACTATTACTTCAAAGGGTTCAATCATGTGCAAAATCTACATGGCAATGAAGTGCAGAATGCATAAACAAAAATGAGGCATACAACATAATTGATTACAATTTAGAAATTAATAACAATAGTGTACTGAAACATGCTACAATATGTAGCATGCTTAGAAATAGTAGATGCCAACTATTTTCTCTGAACTAAAACGTTTCCAAAAAATGGAAGGGAAAAGAACAACTCTGGAGAGGTGGAAAGCTTATAAGCCTCAAGAAGTTTATTAATCTTACAAAATGATGTGTAAGTTTCATTGAAATATAATCAGCTTTCAGATGCTATAGAATAGTGGAGCTGCCTGCAATGTGAGGAGGGATTCCTGATCATTTAGGACTTATTACTCATCAGCTATTCTGGGGTGGATTGTCCAATCATACAGCTATCTCTTAATAACACTTCTGGGGTTGATTGTCCAAGCATACAGCTATCTTTTAGTAACACATGTCCCTCTAATAACTCCAATAATGTAATTTGTTTACCCCTCTAGACTTGGGCAGAATCATTTCATTGGTCTTTTATATGACCAAATACTCTTTAGAAAGATTTTTGTTCACATTTTCCCAGGAAATGGTATAAAATAATGTATAAAATAATGGCATACTCATCCAATCCAAAAGCAGGTCACTCCTGATCGTGAATACATAACTTCATTTACACAAAATGTCAAGAATAAGCAACAAACCCACAGGACAGAATAAACAAAAGAAACTTTTATGAGTGAGAGAAATGTAGCCATACAGGAAATTTTAATGTAAGGTTTCTTTTGGCTGGATGTGTAATAATTTAAGATAATATTTTCCCAACATTGTGACTATAATAAAAAAAACACTGAGTTGTAATCCAAATGAATTATATGTATGCCATAAGCATTTATAGAATGTATATCAACATGTGTCACCGTTTATGCCATGGAAAAGTAACTGGTAAAAATAACTTAAAGTAGGAAGCATTCTTAGATCTCTGAGGGATCAGTAGTTAACAGCTGGCACCAGGACTGTCAGCCTGTAGTGAAACAATATCATGATGACAGAAATATGTGACTAAAGAGGCTTCTGACCTTACAGTTGCCTGAAATCAGAAATAAGAGACATATAAAGGAGCCAAATAGAAGACACACCTTTGAAGGAATACCCCAACCTTCTCCAGCAAGGCCCCACCTTCTCATATCTCCTCACCCCTAAGTTATCTAGTCTATTTGGTGATTCTAGCACACTACTGAACACCTCCCCATCTCTTCAGCAGAACTGCCAGGTAGATAAGCAGCCATCAACACATGAGGCTTTGGGGCTGGTACAGTAAATAGCTAAATCACAAGAATTAATATATGTATATAAAAAAGAATATACTGTTACTAAAAGACAAATATTTGTTTATTTTAAAAACATCAAAGCAATTGGAGAATTGGAAACATTGGAGTATTTTTACTAATTTAAATTTCCACAATTCGCGACCTTTGATTTTGTGACTTGGACAAAAGCTTAGAGTCTACTCAGCAAAACGTGTGTCATTTAGTTTAAATAAAGATGTGTCTTACTGCAAACACAAATGGACAGCTTATTAGTTTATGTAGAAGAAATCCCAATGAGCTTTTTCCAGGTAAACTAGTACTATCTACCATTCTACCAAAGTTTTCTGAATCTGAATTTATATCTTGCCCTCTTCACTGTACCTCATTCATGCTCTTGACTTAGCTCCCAGCAGCTGACTCTCAGCAGACATCACTTGTGAGTTAAGGCTTAATACATAGTATTTGAAATCCAGATAAAATAATGACCTTTAGGACCTGGAGGATATTAAATGGAAATTTTCTCTCTATCCCTTCTTCGAAACAGTGTTTCAGTCACAGGAAGAAATTACATAATCTTAAGCAGTAGAGCTTTCATGTTGGCATATCCATTTCTCCACTGGGTTGCAGAGATAATCATTTCTTAGAATCTCATGTGTTTAGAGTTAGCAGAATCTCAAAAGATAGAACTCAAAGCATAAATGGTTAACAAGTAAACATCACAAAATTAAATCATGTATGAGAACTGCTTAAAGAAGCCCTCACAACTTTTACTCTCCTTTAAGTGTCTATTACAAACACAGTTAACAATAAGGTCACTTAGGAAAAACTTCAATGATTTTGTAGGGAATCTTAATGATGAGAGGACGTAAGATATATAGAAGGTAGTTAGGCCATTTCACTTGGAATGCATTCTAAAATCAATAGAGAGAAAGTAAGGAACGTTCCTCACTGAAGGTGTCTCACATTGTTATTAAGAAGATATTTTTTTTGCATTTTGTCTGTTTGACATTAATGCATATTTAGACAGGATTGACTATATTTATGTTGGCAAAATTCTTATTCCTCTTGGTTACATAATCTTATATGTACTACATGTTTCTCTGTCTAAATTATTACATCTACCTAATTTGTGGAATCGTTTAAATTGTTCATTATCCATATTCTAATTCTTTTCTCTCTGTGTATCTCTGTTTCTTCTTCTTCTTCTTCTTCTTCTTCTTCTTCTTCTTCTTCTTCTTCTTCTTCTTCTTCTTCTTCTTCCTCCTCTTCTCTTCTTCCTCTTCTTCCTCTTCTTCCTCTTCTTCCTCTTCTTCCTCTTCTTTCCTCTTTCTTCTTCTTCTTCTTCTTCTTCTTCTTCTTCTTCTTCTTCTTCTTCTTCTTCTTCTTCTTCTTCTTCTTCTTCTCCTTCTTCTCCTTCTTCTCCTCCTCCTTCTCTCCCTCCTCCTCCTCTTCCGACTCCTCCTTCTTCTTTTTCTTCTTCTTCTCCCTCCTCCCCCTCCTCCTCCTCTCTTCCTTCTCCTCCTCCTCCTCCTCCCTTCCCCCCTCTCTTTCTTTCTCTCTCTCCACACACACACACACGAAAAAAAGAAAAAGGGAAATGTGTGTGTGTGTATGTGTGCTTTTATCTGTCCTTTCTAACAAAGAAGTTCTACAGTATTTTTTCAAACAATAACAGCACATAAGGTAATAGTTAAATAGCTTAGGTAAAGAAATATATATCTAACATGACAAAGCAGTAAACTAGCAGACAATTAATTGATATTGAAGTAGTATTTTATACATCATTTGGGAAAGATATATTAGATGGAGGCATCTGGATTTGAGTGGTAATTGCCTCTGGTAGACAGTGTATTTAATTTCTAGTACTATTGTTCATTAAATATTCTATGTTATGTATATATGTAATCTTCTCTGAGCTCTCATTTTTTGTGTGTAACCAGAACAAGCTTTAAGTTGGTATCTCTATCTCTATTTCTATCTATCTGCATGTGTTATACAAGTGTGAGACCACAGTGATATTTCAGTGAACACCTGGAAAATCAAAACAAGCAAAAAATTCTACATCTAGATAGATTGTCAGCCTTAGTACAGCTCTTTTCCCACATACCTTGACATGTTTGATTTGACTGGGACACGATAATACTAATATACAAACAGCTGCCCCCATATTATAGATTATTATTTTATAATCCCCAGTATTAGTGTTCCAATGTGAATGGATGTGATTTTCCAGGTATTTTGATTTGCTATTAAAATGGCTATTTTATTTTCAAAGTAATCAAACTTAGAATTATTTCTAAGAAGTGAAATGACCTGATTTTTGCCAAAAATGCATAACCAAAACCATCATTGAGAAAAGTGTGAGCCAAAACAAAATGCAAAAATTATACAATACTTTCCCAAAAATGTTCATACAGATATCTTGGACTTTCACACTTGCATCCTAGTAGGTGGGTGTACACACACACACACACACACACACACACACACACACACAAATAAAGCAGATTGTTAGTAACTGGGGTTGTAAATAAGAACTGTATGTATTTTAATTTACTAATCTCTGATAGCTTTTTATATTCTATGCTTGACTCACCATAATAGGTAATTGCTATAGATTCTTATGCTTCTTGATGTTTTCTAGAATGTCTGTAGTATCTTTCTATATTTCCACTTTGGTCCACAAGTTGGAACTGCCATTCTAATTGAATGAAACTTACAACATGCACATTCAGTGAATGTGAAAGGACAAGCGATGGTTCATCTGCACATGTTACATTGTGGTATAGCTGAATACTGAGTACAGAAACTTGGCTGACTTTCAGTTCCTATTATCACAGGGTCTGATAAAATATGTGGAGAGAACACAGTGTCTGATTATGCTTTAGATCAATCTCATGTACTATATCAAGGAAGTTCTCTATGTCATTTCCTCAACTGATACATTAAACTTCCAGTAAATATGTAGAAATGAGCAGAATGAGTGAAGAGGATACAAATGTCACATGTAGACTTTTTTGTGACTAACTTCTGTGCCCAGAATCAGGATCTGTAAAGAAACAGTAAAAGTTATGATGGCCAGATTCTACCAATAGTAACTGGTAAATTAAAAAGGATACTATCCCTACACTTGAATAACCATACGACTAAAGGGAAGTATGCCCTTATCTCTCAGAATTTTGTAGTAGTGTCTCTACATGTTTTGAATGCATTCACTAAATAATGGGTTGTTTCAGAAACACTATTTCAGTGTGCTTCCCAAAGCATAGATACAATAAATATTGATGATGTTTTGCCATCATGTATTAACGCTGTTTTAACTTTTCAATTTGAAGTTTTGGAATGAACTTTTAATTCTTCATCTCATGAGATGATTGCCTTATTTTTATTATGCCTTATTTTTCTCTAAAAATATTTCTACTGCACAACTTTTAATAGGTTTTGTGAAACTTTATTTGCTCATTACTATGCTCTGAGTCCCTGTATCTTCCATTCTACCAAAAACTTAACATATTTAAATTTTAACTCATAAGTCAATAGCATCAAAGGTACAGAAAATGACTTGTGACAAATTCTCCTACAGAGAACACTGAGAGAGAATCTTATCCCTTGTATCAGCATAAAACCTTGAAGAGAATGTTGTCAAAAAACTATTGCTGTTTACATCATAGTCTTAGATATCCAGACTCCCTAGGTATGAGAAATGAAGATCTATTGCCCAGTAGTCTCATAGGCTATGGTAACTCATATCAGCCTAAACAGACTGAGTCACACATCTACACTGTGCATGGGGCAGATTCCATTCACTGAATCAAAATAAGAGAATGAAAAAATTATGTAGATAATTCCTTCAAAAATTTACGGAAATTTGCTGCAAATTATATTTGAGGTGCTAAACAATTTTGAAAAAGTAAAATAAAAAAGTCCATAGGTTTTATACTAAAAAAGCTTTTCTAAATTCTGAGGTTTAAAAATTGAAGTTTTATGGTGAATATGCTCAGATCTTTTCAAACTTACAGTAAAGCAGTGGGCAATTTTAGACTGTAATATAGTCTCCAAGTGTACTGGAAAGTGTACTAGTGTGTGTTTCAGTTGGTCAGAATTTGTGTTCTTGTAGCTGGTCTCATTTTCACATCCAGCAATGCATTGCCACAATACTTTACAAAAAGATGTGGTAGGGGGAAGGACAAAGGAAGACATTTTCCATTACCTTTTATCCTACACACCTTAGAGACAATAGAATTTTATATCTTGTATTTTTCTATAAATATGTTTAAATAATCCTTGGAGAAATCCTTTTTATATTATTTTGGAAGTATTATGGCTATTTTTCTTTTATCAAAAGATCTATTCTCCCCAAACAATTGTTCACATTGTTTAGAAGCATTTCACCTCTTTTCTCTTGTCTACATTATTTTGTCTGTGAGTGATTTCAAAATCTAGCTGCAGGAAATGTATTGCCATTTTCAAAACAAAAAGCAAGTCATGTCAATCATTTCTAAGTGGGACTTCTATTCTAGTTTTGTTCCACTACAGTTAGTGCTGTGCTTTTGTGTGACAGCGCATTTTAGCCCATGCTCTTAGTCATTAAAGCTTCAGAATTCTCTACTAACTGGATCTATGTCCTATTTGGTTGCGTTGCTTCTATTTTTGATTTATTTCTTTTGATTTGATTCACTGCTCTTTTGGTTCCAGAGCAAAGAAATGAATAATGCAGAGAGGCTTGAGTTTTTATTATCAGTGGTGCTAGGGAGATCCCATTTTCCAAATCATCTAAATGCCATGACACTGTTATTTGTCACTTCTGATGCTGGTTAATTGCATTGTTGGTAGTGGTGTCTACTGTGAATTGTACACTAGATACTTTCTCTAAGAGCCATTTAATGGGACAGAATGAAAACATGAATAGTCATAATAATGGGATATTGAACTGTGATGAAAACACCATAAAACGCCAGGAAAAGATATCAGCACCAATTTCATTTTTTTACCGTGACACCAGCAGGAAGAAATGACATGCTAAAGAGAAATTGAATGATGTATACAGAAGGGAAAAGTTACAACTTTATGAGCAGTCTTAAGGACATCAGCCACAGGAAGCATGGCTCACACCTGTGCAGAAGACGCTTCTGAACTAATTTGCTAGGGCAGCCAAGCCCAAGGGTACAAAAAAAGTAGACCGAACAGCAGGCAATGTTCTCCCTGCTCTAGAGACTGGAAATATTACATCAAAATGTTGGCAGTGGCTTCTGATGTTAATGAGAGAAGAATTTGTTCCAGATCTCTCTTCTTGTTTGGTAACCTGCTTCAACCCCTGTTTCATATTATCTCCATTATACATATCATATATAAGTATCATGACTAAAAGAGAGTGCATTCCTAAGCGTAGCAAAATGTCAGAAGACTAACTGTATCCAACTAAACAAATGTGTTATCAGTCCCATTGTCCAATTTTCTCCAGTATCTACACACAGTAAGAGAGAGTAACTGATTTTTTAGAGGCAGTCTGTTCATAGCACAGAGAAGACAGAGAGATGATGTACCAATTACTTTTAATATCATGTGACAAAATAACACATTAAAACAGCATCAGAGATGTTTATCTTGGCTCAGGAATCAAGAGTACATTCCACGATGGTGAGGAAGACATGGTGATAGGGTGGTAAGACCATGAAGCAGTTTACAATAAGGAAGGGAAGGAGAAGACAGAGAGACAGAGAGAGAGAGAGAGAGAGAGAGAGAGAGAGAGAGAGAGAGAGAGAGACTGATTTGTTGATTGATTGATTGACTGATTGATTGAATGATTTGTGGGCTCAGCTAACATTCTAATTGCTATTCCATCTGAAACCACATTCCATAGAATGGCATTGCTTACACCGTGTGGATTTCCTTCTCATAGACCCACCTCCGTGGTAGTGACCCTGTAGATAGACCCAGATGTTTGTTTCTTTTTTTTTTTTTTGGTTCTTTTTTTCGGAGCTGGGGACCGAACCCAGGGCCTTGCGCTTCCTAGGCAAGCGCTCTACCACTGAGCTAAATCCCCAACCCCCCAGATGTTTGTTTCTTGAAGTAGCACTCTAGCTCCCAAAAACAACTCTTAATTCAGAATTACTGAAATGGGAAAAAGTTTTCATGAAGGGAAATAGTGGCATTGATTTGTGAACAATAATTAATACTAGGTTCTGAAATATGGGTATGTAATGGGAGAATCACGATAAAGTGAATTTCAATTCATTCTGAGAGTCCACCTATTCTTAATATTGGAAAAATAACATTGTGATCAGTAACTGTAGTAGGATTTGCTCTGAATAAAATTTTCGTTGACAAATTTTACTGTCTGACACATCTGAAGTACGTGTCAGCAAACTGGCACAGAGTCTGCTTTCTATCTACCAGTATCTAAAATTTTCAGCTTGAAATACTTGTTAGAAAATGATATTTATTCATTTTCATAGAATGGTAAATGAAGATTTTTAAATGAATCTAGTGGCTCATTTGGTCAAACAATAATGTGTAAATTTGACCGTTCACAGTAGGAAGAAGCTGAGAGATAGAGCCAGCAGGGCCAGCAGTGAGCCTTTGGAGAGCCAGAGTAAACCAATCCAGAGAGCACCTGCTCTGCGCTGTCTAAAGCTTTAGGTATTATCCAAGCATGGTCTGGTCATCTGGCTTCTATGAGATGTGAAAAACACTGCTTTTAACTGATAGCTTGTCTCTTATCCAGATACACAGAACATTCAAAACTAAGGTTCAGTTTTAGTACTGATTCATGCTGAAGTTTGTTAGAAGGAATTTAAAATACTACAGTCTCAAGCTTAGGGTCCCCTCTTCATTTACTTTTACAGAAGCAATTGTAACTCAGAGAGATCAAACAGGATGTTTGCATGAAACAATAACTCATTTTTGAGTAGAGCAAGAATTCAAGAGTCCTTGTTCTTCATGCAAAGTTTAGTGGGATGTATTTATCTATTAATTCATTATTTACTTTATTATCACTGCTTATTTTCTAAAACCAACACCTAATTCATTTTAGAAAATGGTCTTCACTAGTTGGGTCCTTCTGATATAGCCCCAATGAATATTTTAAAAATTTCTTAGTCATACGTCGGTGTTTTCATCATTTATTGAGCTACGTTATGAGCAATGTATCTTACAAGACAGATAAGTAAATGTTAACATTGCAAAAACCTAATTATTACAAATATTGTGATGTTAAATAAAAATGGTATGGAGACATGATGGAAAAAGATATTCATTTTTTATAACTAAATATATGCTTATATGTTTAAAATCATATAAACTACACACATATTGCTAAATGATTCTTAAAAGTCGAGCTTTCCTAAATTACTATGATTCAATGCTAGTTTCATTTTTGTGTGAAGAAATTGACTTTCCCTGCCCAGTTAGAGTTATTAAATGGTAACAAGAGTATCTTACACTTCTTTACTGCTTTGAAATCTAGACACAAGCTGACAGTTTATATAGTTTATCCAACAAGTCATACTTTACTGAGTAGTCTTTAATAAAGAATTTGTAAGTCCTTAAATTAATCATTTTGAACAAAAGAAGAAGAATATAAGTGGCTAATTTACTTGACTATGCTAAATCCTGAAGAAAGGTCTAAATTACAACCCTGCTTGCAGTTCATCACTCAGATTATAAGTGTAATTTCCACGAAAGCAAATCGTAGCATGTTTTAGCTTCTGTGACTGTTGCTACTTTACATATGTCTATAATTACAGTTGGGAACTGTACAACTTAACTATATTTCAATTATTAGACTCATTCTGACAATTACTCTATCCACACGGACCATAGCAAATAGTCTCCACATACATTACTGTTCCTCATTATTAGGAAATGTTTTCATGTCTCCTTATTCTACAGCACTTGTTAAAATTCAGAATTCAGAGAAAGCTGTTATCCTTCTTCTTTGAAATGTGTTTTCTATTTTCCCACTATTTCTCTTCATACAACATATATACATATGTATGTTCAAACATACATATATATATATATACACAGGTGTGTATAATTGTCTCAACATGCTTCCATAGTAGAAAATCATATATTTCACCCACACATAGTAAAAGTAATGTTTTTATGATCCAAGATCTAAGTAATAATAATAATGAAACAGGTGAACGAGTGTAAGTTGCCGGAGAAAAAGAGAAAGAAGGAGAGGGTTTGAGGGAGAAGAGGATGAAGGAAAGGGAATGAGGTAGTAGGAGAGAAAGGAATGAGGGAGTGGAATGGGCAAGAGGATTAGGGGTGTTGAGGGGGGATGGGAGGAAATGACCTAAAATGATTATATTCTTTTTATAATTTTATGAAGCTTTCAAATTATATTTAAAAGATGTTTTTAAAGAAAAAAAAAACAGAAAACTGCCCAAGGCAGGTACCTTCTAGAGGATTTTCCCACTAATATACCTGCTCTTCTTGAAAAAAATGGCACAAGCTTTAGCTGCTTAAAGAAGACTGTACGTTTCCTATTTCAAGCTGTTAGGTTTTATTCTCTCAAATACACTAACATTTTATTGCCATCATTTTTTTGATGGAAAGCTTTTCAATACTCACAGGAACATTTAAAGACACCTATCATTTCTAAAAGTGTAACTATCAGTAGGAAATCGCCTTTTTCCTCAGTTACTTCTCATGATTGGCAGGTTCTCAATCTCTCTTTTGACTACACTTCTGTCGGATTAGGGTGTGTTCTCTCCACATACCTGTAGAGAGGAATAGAAATGTGGGTTTGAATCTGAGGTGGAGGTAAAAGTCTTATCCTCAGATACTGCACTGGAATATTTTATAACAAACCATCTCATGTCACAGGCTGTCATTCTTTTTTTCTTATAACTTTTCCTTTCACTGAAAATAGATTCGTTTCTCATACAATATGCTCTGATTATAGTTTCTCCTCACTCTCCTCCTCCCTGTGTTCCCACCTCTGGCCCCTTCGGGATTCACTCCCTTTCTGTTTTTTACTAGAAAAGAAAAGGCTTCTAAGAGATTAGCATATCAAAATAAAATATATTAAGATAAAGCAAGAATGATCACTTCAGAATAGGAGAAGGCAAATCAAAAGAAAAAACGCACCCAAGTGAAAGAAAAAGAATCAGAAACCAATGAAAATCTGTTATATATACTCAGAAGACCCAGTGTAGCCTCATCACATGGAGGCCCTATGCTGGCTGCTTTAGTTCTGTTAAGTTCATATCAACTTTTCACAGTTGACTTAGAGGGTCATGTTCTCTAGGTATCTTCCATCCCTCTGGCTATTACATTCCTTTTTTATATTTAATTATTTTATATATTTACATCCCAAATGTTGTGCCTCCTCCTGGTCACCACCTGTAGAATTCTACCCTCCATACACCATCACCTTATTCTCTGAGACAGTGTCCATCCCCACATTCTTCCAATCAGGGGGATTAAGTCTCTACATGATCAGAAGCATCCTCTCCAATTGAGGCCAGACACGGCAGCCCTCTGCTTCATATGTGCCTCGGACCAACCCTAAATTCTTTTGGTTGGTGGATCATTCTCTGGGAGATTCCAAGGGTCCAGGTTAGTTGATGCTGTTTGTCTTCCTATGGGGTTTCCATCCACTCAGTTCCTTCAATATTTCCCCTAACTCTTCTATGGGGTCCTGAACCTGTGAACAGTGATTGGCTGTGAGTATCTGCATGTGGCTCAGTGAGCTGCTAGTAGAGCCTCTCAGAGGACAGCCGTACTTAGGTTCCTGTTTGCAAGCACAACACAGGCTCAGAATAGTGCTGGGGTTTGTTTCCTGCCCATGAGAGGAACAGTCACTGGTCAGCCATTCCTTTGGTCTCTGCTCTATTTTTGTGCTTGCATTTCTTTTAGACAGGAGCAATTTTTGGTCAAAAGTTTTTTAGGTGGGTCAGTGTCCCTATCCTTCCACTAGAGATCCTGTGCAACCACTTGAGGTAGTCTTTTTAGGTTCCATAACCCCACTGTTGGTCATTTTGGCTAATGAATCCTAGACGCCTACCACAGCCCAGGTCTCTGGGATTTTCTAGAGGTTCCTGTAGGCTTAGATATTTTAAATTAGGTTTCACAAAGGTCTCACCACCCTTTCTAGTCCACCATCCAAAGGTAATGGAGAAAAAATGGTAAATAGGAAAAGGGAATGTGGATCTGTTTAGAAGCAGTTCCTTGGGACGATTCCAATCTTCATTTGTCCAGTTCAGCAGTCCAGTTCTGTTGTGTCAGGATACCAAACACGAATCAGCAGTGGTGGCATGATCCTTTCAGAAACTACCAGGCTTCAGCCAAATCAGCACAAGTCAATGGGAGTGAAGAGAATCGGCCTTAATGCCAGGATAAGTTCCCTGCCTTACATCTCTCAGAAAAGTGAAGATCAGCAAAGACTAAGACTCCAGATCAAGCTACCAATCCATGTGTACTTTCACTGTCCGTAGAGTTTTATTAATACTATCTCCAAATACCAGGTGTCCTCCCCTTATTCTTGTCTCAGCCAAACATCACTTGAGTCTATCTTAGCAAAACACTTTGTGAATCACTCTCAGTAAAATATCACCATGAGTCTGTATCACATGGCATATCCAGAAACTTGCATTCCAGTTGTCAGCCCCACCCTCACTTCTGACAGCTGCATTACTTCTATTCATTCTCCTTGCACTCGGCTCCTCTCTCCTGTCTCCTCCATTACCTGATCCCTCCCTGCTCTTCCCTTTCCCCTCCCCTCTTCCACCAGCTCCCTCCCTCCCTCTGTTTCTCATGCTTGTCTTGTTGTCACTTCTAAATGGGATTTAAGCATCTTATTTGGACATTCCTTTTTTTTTAACTCCTTAGAGTCAGAGGGTTGTGTTATGAACATTATGTAATTATTGGCTAATATTCATTTATCAGTGAGTACATAGGATGTATGTCCTTTGCAGTCTGGGTTACCTCACTCAGGATGATATTTTCTAGTTCCATCATTTGCCTACAAAATTCATGATGTCCTCATTTTTAATAGTTGAATAGTGTTCCATTGCATAAATGGACCGCATTTTCTCTATTTATTCTTGAGTTAAGGTACATCTGTGTTGCTTCCAGTTTCTGGCTATTATGAATAAGGCTGCTATGAACATAATGGAGCCTGTATAGCCCAATACAATCAGGGACAATACAAGGCTGTCTACTCTCCCCATATCTATTCAAGGTAGCACTTGAATTTCTAAGAACAACAAACTGATATCAAGGGGAAACAAATTGGAAACGAAGAACTCAAGGTATCACTAGTCAAGTATGACAAGATAGTATTTATAAGCAGCCCCCAAAATTCTACCAGAATACTCCTACAGCTGATAACTTCAGCAAAGTGGTCAGATATAAAATTAATGCAAAGAAATCAGTAGCCCTCCTTTATAGAAATGATAAACAAGGTAAGAAAGAAATCTTGGAAGCAACACCCCTCACAATAGCCACAAATAATATAAAATAATCTTGTAGCTATAACCTAGCACGTAAATGATCTATATGTCAAGAATTTCAAATAACTGAAGAAAGAAATTGAAGAAGACATCAGAAGATAGAAAGATCTTTCATGCTCATGGACTGGTAGGATTAAAATAGTGAAAATGGCTCTTACATTCTTTCCACCTCCTTTTCCATAGTTTACCCTGAGCCTAATGAGAGGGAGTTGATGAACACATCCCATCTAGAGCTGAGTATTCCAAGTTCAAGGACTCCCTCTCCCTCTCCTTCTCTTTCTCCCTCCTCCCTCCTCCGTTCTCCCTCTCCCTCTCCCTCTCTGTCTCTCTGTCTCCGTCTCTGTCTCTGTCTCTGTCTCTCCATCTCCGTCTCTCCGTCTCTCCGTCTCTCTGTCTCTCCGTCTCTCTGTCTCTCCGTCTCTCCGTCTCTGTCTCTCCATCTCCGTCTCTCCGTCTCTCTGTCTCTGTCTCTCCATCTCCGTCTCTCCGTCCCCGTCTCCGTCTCAAAAATATAAAATATTTTTAGATTCTATATAATGTCTGACTGTGAGTCTCTTTATCTTTTCCCTTTTGTTGCAGTAGGAAGCATCTTTGACAGTAACTTAGCAAGATGCTGATCGATTAGAACAGCAGAATATCATTAGAAAACATTTTATCATTACTGTTTTTTTTTTAAAAAAACAATAGTATCTGGTTTTACTCTTTTCTTAATTTTTTTAACTATATTTCTTTACTTACATTTCAAAGGTAATTTCCCTGCCCGGTTTCCGGTCCATAAGCCCCCATTCTCTCCCCCTCCCCTTCCCCCTCCCCCATACGGGTATTCCCCCTACACATCCCCCTTATTGCCCTCCCCATATTCCCCTGCACTGGGGGTCTAACCTTGGCAGAACTGAGGGCTTCCCCTTCCCCTGATGCCCCAACAAGGCTATTCTCCTCTACATATGCAGTTGGAGTCCTCGGTCAGTCCATGTATAATCTTTCGGTAGTGGTTTAGTCCCTGGAAGCTCTAGTTGGTTGGCATTGTTGTTTTTATTGGGTTGCAAGTTCCTTCAACTCTTTCAATAATTCCTCTAATTCCCCACAAGGGGGTCCAATTGTCAGCTCGTTGGTTTGCTGCTAGCATTGACCTCTGTATTAGACTATCCAGTTTCTGACTTTTTGTCCCCAAGCAGTGTTGGTTATGGATTCCTCCTCATGGACCCTGCCTTAAGTCAAAGTTGATTACTTCTATAGGCTTGTTGGGAGTTTCGTTCTAGTTTATTTTGTAGATAGAAGGAAAGGAGAGAAGGGGGGGGGAGAAAAACGAAACAGATGAGATTAATTAAAATATATTAAAAGAAACAACTGTGTCTGCCCCACTGAAGACCACATAGTCTGAAGACTTCCTAGAATGTCTGTTGCAGCCAGGGCTACAGGTAAGGAGGAAACCCAAAGGAGCACAACAGACTCAGAACCGATCTCCACAGTTATGTAGTCTGAACAGACATTTTCAGAATGCTGCCTCCCCTGCCCCCAACAGAATTAGCAGATAGTTTTATACAGACATGTTTCTTTAAAGATGTGTAGGAATTCAATGTAGAAAACATGTCAGCAATTAGAATGAGGATACAAGAAAGAGAAAACCGTAAGTTCCTCTGACAAGAATAATGAAAAATGGTATACTGTGAGTGGTTTATATGCTGATAGTTGAAGACTTAAGAACCATGTCAGAAAGTTGAATTTTGGGCTGGGGATTTAGCTCAGCGGTAGAGCGCTTACCTAGGAAGCGCAAGGCCCTGGGTTCGGCCCCCAGCTCCGAAAAAAAAAAAAAAGAACCAAAAAAAAAAAAAAGAAAGTTGAATTTTTAATTTGTCATGTAATTTAGGAAGTCTAAAGTGACCCTGTAAGACAGGAAAACAAAAATCAAAATGTCTCAGGCTCTAAGATCAAGAATTAATTAATGGAAAGTCATGAAATTGAAATGCTTCTGTAAGACAAATGACATTGTCAATAGGACAATAGAACAATAGGACAATAGGACAAATTGGCAACCTACAGATTAGTCTACTCTTGGTCTCTAAACTATCTAGTTTCTGACTTTTTGTCCCCAAGTAGTTTCCCTACAGATATCCAATATATACAAAGAGCTCAAGAAACTAATCTTCAGAAAATCAAACAATCCAATCAAAAAATAGGGTATAGAAATAAACAGAGAATTCAAAACAGAGGAATCTCAAATGGCCGAGAAGCACTTAAAGAAATGTTCAAAGTCCTTGGTAATCCAGGAAATGAAAATCAAAGTGACCCTGAAATCCACCTTACACCAACCAGAAAGACCAAGATCAAAAACTTAGGTGATACCACATGTTGGAGAGGTTGTGGAGAAGGAGGAAAACTCATCCATTGTTAGTGGAATCACAAACTGGTAAACCACTGTGGAAATAAATTTGGAGGTTCCTCAGAAAATAGGAACTATATCTACATGAAATCCCAGCATATACCCAAAAGATGTCCCACCATGACACAAGGAAACCTGTTCCACTATGTTCACAGCTGTCTTATTTGAGATATCCAGAAGCTGGAAAGAACCCAGATGTCCACAGTAGAAAAATGGATACAGAAAATGTGGTTCATTTCCACAATGGAATACTATTCAGCTATTAAGAAGGAGGACTGCTCCATAATATGAAGTTTTATGAAAAAAATCATGAGTTTTGCAGTCAAATGAGTGGAACTACAAGATAACATCTTGAGTGAGGTTTCTCAGACCCCAAATGATATTAGTCGGAAAATACAGAATACCCAGGACACAATCCACAGAACTCAAGAAGGTTAACAAGTCAAAGAGCCCAAATGAGGATCCTTCAATCTCACTTGGAAGGGAGAAGAAAGCAAAGGGCAGAGGCAGGGAGGGAACTGAGTGGGAGAGGGAAGGTGGAGGGGTAGGGGAAAAGGAGAACTTGATCAGGGTTTGGGGATGAAGCTTCAAAGGCAAGTAAAATGATTGGAAATATATAACCTCGGGAAGTAGGAGATGGAGTGACCCTCTATAATGTACCAGAGACGTGGGATGTGAGAGAGTCTCAAGACTCAAAGGTAGAAAACTTACATGAGATAACCAACAGTGGTGAGAGGGAATTGGTAGAGTTCACATCCAGTAGAAAGACTTTGGGTGGAGGAACGGAGTTGCCATCCCACCGTCAGGAACTCTGATCTGGGTTGTTCCTGTCTGGTAGAACTTCAGGAATAGAAATGGATAGACGACTGGGCAAAATGGAATCCAGTGATCAGACCAAATTGAGAGCCATCCCATGGGGAGACTCCAGGGTTTGACACTATTACTGATGCTGTGGTGGGCTTGCAGAAGCGAGCCTAGAACGCCAGCCCTCAGAGAGGCCACAAAAGCAGCTAAGAAGAAAGCAGACAATTGCACCCAATCAATGATCTGAAGTCAGGGACCCCTGTGGTTAAATTGGTGAAAGACTGGAAGAGTTTGAGGAAGGCAACCATTTGGGATGACCAGCATTCTCCAGGATCCCAGATGCCTGAGATCTCTAGGACACTAAGCCACACCAAACAGGTGGCATGTACTGGCTGGTCTGAGACCCAGACACACATACAGCAGAGAACTCTCTGGTCTGGCCTGAGTGAGAGAAGATGCATCTAGCCCTTGGAGACTTGGGGCCCCAGGGAATGGGAAGACTTGCCAGTGTGGGGTGGGGGCATGAGGTACATCTTCTAGGAGATGGGAGAGGAGGAATGGGATGGGGAATTGTTGGAGACCACAATGGGATGGGGATAGGGACTGGACTATAAGAAAAAATTAAATAATAATAATAATAATAATAATAATAATAATAATAATAATAATAATAATAATAATAATGAAATAACTGAATAGTAAACTGTAGAGTAGGTGAAGTTTTACAAACAACTCATCTAATTATGTAAACTCAATCTAAGAAACCTCTAATTTTAATAATCTATCCAATTTAAAATAAATCAAAGATAGAGGCTTCTGAAAATGGAAAGGAGTTTAAATATTTAATTATTTCATAACAGCAAAAGTATATAATAGTATTGGAAGTCTGGAAAATGTCATTAAACCGCAATGAACTATTGCCTTACTCCATATAAAATAACCGGTATGAAAATTGAAAAATAATAAATACTTGGGAGGATATAGTGAAAGGAGATCCCTTTTACATTGTCCATGAGACTGTGAATTCCTCTAGCATAATATATGTTTTTCCAAGAAAAAAAAAATAGCTATTTTACAATTACATATACAGTTAAATGAAATGTCATGGGGATACCAAAAACCTCATATCCTACATATATCACACTATTCACAGCAGCTATAGCATGAAGTAAACTTAAACTCCCACCAGCATATGAACTGATAAAAATGTGTTATTTATAAAAATTATATACTGCTCTGTCATAAAATGATATGCTGTCATTGGTATCAGAATGGATGGTATTGGAGGACATTAAATTGAATTAAATGTCAGAAACAGAAAGTGAAAATCCATATATTCTGCGTGGATGTTGAACAAAAACACTAAACCAAATTTTGAACTGTGACTCCTAGGAGCTAGAAAGTGTGAGATGAAGATGGCTATGTAGGAGATTGGAGATCCAGTACCAGGAGAGTTATTTTAAAAACACCAAATACTGTTCTTGCTCTTACTCTTCTCTTGCCTTTGCTCTTCTCTGCTCTGGTGCCCTCTTCCCTGTCCCTTCTCTCCCCATCCCTCCCCCTTCCCTCCATGTGCTCATGGTCAGCCTTTGTTCCTCCCCTCTTCTATTCTTCTTCTCTCATTAAACCTCTCCATGTGGAAAAAAAAACACCAAATACTAGTTAGAGTTCTACAGAACAACAGGAACTGGAAGTAGCACACAAGAGCGTATTCTAGGTTTTGGTATAAAAGCATAGAGTTCTAAGACTTCAAACTTAATGTAACTAATACAGGGAAGGTAGTGTTACACAGATTTAATCAGTACACAATGTATGTGTACACACACACATGTACAAGTATTTATAACGTGGTAAGGCAGAGAGATGCAAAACAATATTTAGTATAAAACTCCACAAATATTCAAGGAAATGAATATGAACTCTCTTGATTTGATATTTATTTACAACTAGGAATTTTTTACATTTAATATTTCAGTTTTTACCAGTAGAGAACATACTGTATTAACTTGTTTTCTCTTTTCTAAAATTATTTCCTCGATAAAGCATGTTTTAATAGGGCAATCCTTTACTCATTTTCTATGTTATATCAATTTTAAGTTTTATATATAAACATCAAAATCATCAATTATTGAAATGATGAAAAGGAGAGAAATTTACTATTCAAATTTCCAGTTTGTAATCACACACACACACACACACACACACACACACACACACACACACATATATATATATATATATACATATATATATATGACTAGAACTAAAATGTACCTGTGCCACATATATAACATATTCATGCCTCTCAGAGTTTGTCTTAGCTATATTTTTATTGATAAAATAAAATACCATGATCAAAAAAATTGAGAGTAATAGTTTATTTTGGTTTACATTTAGATTTAATAAAGAATAAAGGGAAGACTGTTCAGAAGGTAACTGGAGTCAGGAACTGAAGCATCTTTTGTGCATAACTGACAACTGTTAGACTAATAATTGCTACACCAAAGTAAACAATGAAAGGTGCACTTTTTTTCATGAGAAAAAAAAAGGAATGATCGCTTTAAGAGTAGAAGTTATCATACCCTGAGCTTAATATTCTACACAGGATATAATTGCTATCCTAAAACAAACATATGATTGTTATTAGTGTTAACATTCTGTCGAAAAAAACAGATGCAGACATGTTAAATAGTTTTATTTCAGATCCCATGGACTAGGTATGGCAGAAATCAGATTAATTCCAGAATTAACTTAACTTCAAAATGTACTCATTACATCAGGGGGATGTCCTAAAGATCAGTGGAAGGACACTGATTCTAAGCGTACAGTATATATCTCAATATATTCCTAAAATTAGAAAATGCATTTTTGATTTGACAGTATTTATAAATCATGTGTTTCCTTCTCTGAATAACTGGTAGTGCAGAAATGCTTCCATATGCTAGAACGTTGGTATGTGCTTATGATGAGGAGAGAGAATGTCATTCCATGTGCTGCCTGCTTATAGTCACTCAACTGCAGCACGTACAAATTTAGAAATGGTATTCCCACAAAATTAACTCCAAGCAACTTTCCGTTCCTGCTGACTTCAAATGCCTGATAACGTTACACATGCAGTGCAGCATTGCCACAGAGTAATATAATTCTAGAATTTGATTCAATATTTATGTAGGAAATAGCAATTTGAAAATTAAACAGTATTTAATTCCCCGAATAAATTCAACCTCTAAACCTTTAGAAATAAATGAAGAACTTTGATTTTGTATAATTCCTGGTTTCCCACTTAATAGCTGTGTCACTGTTAGAACCTCAATTAAATTATTTAGAATTATTTTATCATCCACCAAGAGGTACATCAATTCAACAATGAACCAGGATTTTGAACACTCAATGACATGTTCCACAGTTTGTTTTTCTCATTCTGCCTTTCATCCAAGAACAATACATCCCACAATATGGATAAAGCTTTATCAAGCGAGATCAAATTCCTTATGTGTAAAATAGAAGCATTTTCAAAATAAATGTAAAACTTCATTATGCCATTTCTAGGCAGTTTAACAATTATTTCAAATCCAAAGAGTTTAGGAAGATACTAGCACACCTTTCCTCTTACTCTTTGGAACAAGAGTAGAGACCATGTTCACATCTCTTATTTATTCAGTGCCAAGTTGTTTACTATCTCGCTATACATGCATTCTCAAAGACTTTTCAAAGATTTGATATACTACCTAAAATCTCTAGATCAAAAAGCTAGTAGCTTCAGATAAACCAGAAAATATATCCTTCTTATCTAAAAACATGTCTCCAGACAGTAAAAGGTATTTTATATTTTAGATACTTTTCTATGTTTACTATTTGTGGATTAATGGGTTAAGAAAATATAAAATGAAAACAAGTAGATAAACAGTAGATATATATATATATATATATATATATATGAGATTTTATTTTAGTTATACCATGTAGATCTCAAAATCAACATTCTTCCTATCCAACGACCTCATCTTTTAAAAGATACTTAGGAATAGAGGAACAGAATATAAAACAGTTTCTACTCTTATAAAGTTTATAGTTTTGTATTGATAAATTGTTTATAATAACTTACAGTCACAGAAAATTAAGTTGATAGAGACAAATTATTGCTAATTTTGAAAATTATAGTCACCTATTTAGATTTCACAAAATAAACCATACTGTGATTCATCATGAGCACACATACAATAAACATTAAATAAAAGGGCACTAACCTAAAATCTGTAGCAAAAATTGATAGTATAGTATTTGATTCTAAACACTAAATATTGGAGGCACATGTTTAATCAATGTGGCACTAAAATCCTTGAAAATACAAAGTAAGACTTTTGGTAAAAGTAATGAGTTACTAATATCAAAATATATGTTTTATTTTAAAGTGAAAGAATGTAAATGTTTTAGATGATGTAAAGCTAAGATAGATTCAGTTCCTCAATTTTTTCCATGAAGGCGTTTAGCCACTTCCATAATTATACTATATTATCACAGTGGGTTTTTTTTTATGTTTAAAATAGTTTCTTTAAGTCGTCAACAAAAATATTGAAACTCTCCTCCACTTTTAATAGTGTTTTTCCATTGGGTAAGAAAATTCTTTGAAATAAAAAAACATGATAATTATTTGAATTTATTATACCTCCCTCCACAAAACTCAAAAGAAATGAAACACGTTTAATAACTCATTCTTGCAATAGTAAACCGGAAGCTAGAAACAACCCAGAAGCCCCTCCGCAGAGGAATGGATACAGAAAATGTGGTACATTTACACTATGAAGTACTACTCAGCTATTAATAACAACTTCCTAAAGTTCACAGGAATATGGATGAAAATATCATTCTGGATGAGGTAACCCAATCACAAAAGAACACACATGATATGTACTCACTGATAAGTGGATATTAGCCAAAAAGAAGCTCAGATTACCCACGATACAACTCAGAGATCATGTAAAACTCAAGAAGAAAGATCACACCAAAGTGCGGATGCTACAATCTTATTCAGTAGAGGGAAGAGAATAATCTCTGGGAAGAAAAGGGAGAGAGGAATCTGGGAGGGAGAAAGGAGGGGGAGGGAAAGGCAGGGCAGTTCAGATATGGGAGGAAATGGGGGAGAAGTACAGAGGTTCAGGAATTTGAACAGAGGTGTGTAGCCATGGGGGAGGGGGAACTGGGGGTAGCCACTAGATAAACCCAGATGCCAGTGACCCAAGAGATTTCCAGGACCCAACAGGGAGGACATTAGCTGCACAACAGGGAGGACATTAGCTGAAATACCAATGGAGAGGGGATAGAAACTGTAGAGACTATATCCATTGGATAGGCACGCCCCCCAGTTGAGGGATGGGGCCACTCACGAAACTCAAAACTATTAATGCAGAATTCCTCCTGTCAAAAGGAAATGCAGGGACAAAGAGTGGAGAAAAATCTGAACGAAAGGCCATCCAGAGATTGCCCCACCTAGGGGCAGAACCAAACCCAGACACTATTGCTGAGGCCAAGAAGTACTTACTGACAGGAGCCCAGTATAGCTGTCCCCTGAATGGTTCTGCCAGAGCTTGACCAATAGAGATGCGGGTGTACATAGCAAAAAGGAGGGTAACATTTGAAATGTCAATAGATAAATTGACCAATAAAAAATGAAAAAATATTTTTGAAGAACTCTATGCAAATTTTTCTAAATAATTACTGAAAAATGTAGTATACTATGCAGTTCATAAACAAAGTGATTTTTAAATACATGGGTTTGTTTATAAGAAGAAAGACAACATGCTTATGATTATCATAGCACATTTTAGCAACTGTGCTTTAGATATCAAAATGAAATTTAGAAAATGGAGAAGCGGATATGAAAGCAAGGGAGAAAAATCACAGGAAACCAGATGTCACCATAGGCTCTGGTATCTTTGTAAAAGGATCACACAATATTAGGAAATGAAGGGGAAATGAATCAGTTCAGTGACCTAAATAAATCTACATCTTGCTAGTTCCCAAAAAGTTTGTTTCTCTGAAGTCGAATGAAACTATTCTTACAAAAATATCCCCATTAAAGTCATAAAAAGAATTTCCTATCCCTCTAATTAGGTACCAAGAATAGGCAAATTATAAAAATGGAAGCTCTTCTGGGACACGGTGCTGGAGGCTGAAATGCAAGGAGGCGTGTTCCCTGCCATCTACTGAATCATGGAGCCTTAGTGGTGCATATCATAGGGGTCAGAGGGCAATGCAGGAAGAACAGGTTTGCCTGACTCTCTTTTATTCCGATGATGTTACAAATGTTACAAAAGGGTCCTCGAAGTCACAAAGTCATCTAATCCATACTGCCTACATAATATATCAGCTAATGTCATTAACAAAAACTGAGATTTCTTTGTGTTAAATTATTTTTCTTGCCATAATAAGATAGCTGAATATTCATAAAGGGTAATGAAAAGCTAAACATTTGAGGGGCATAGTTGTAGTGAGGACAAACCCAATTTTAGGCTGATCATATGATTAGGCCACCAGTAATATCAGCAGTGGCTGAGTCACAATGTGGCAGATGCTATCATGGAGAGAGCATAGACAGAAAGGAGAGATCACCAGGTATACAAAGTAGCATGGGAGACCAGAGAGTAGAAAGTTTGTGTTGTTGTTGTTGTTGTTAATTATCTTGTTGTATCTCATATCTTTATTGGGGGGCCACAACCCACACAGGCACACAGACACACACACTCCTATTCATTTCTGACAGGGAATCATGGTGGATCAATCTTGATTAGTGGTTACTAAAAGAAGGATGCATAAGGGGTCAATAATCGGGGCAAGAATGATTAAAAAAAATCACCTGTATCGCCAAATACATGTGCCCACTCAAAATACCTCGCCTGGTAGAGCTGTTTGTACAACTTGCAGACAGCTATCCAACCTGAGAAGTTGCTCAAGGCTCAGCTAACTAGACTATTACCTTGGCAATTATTGCCCTGGTTCCACAGAACAGGGAGAATGCACTTCAGGAATTTTGCAAGTTTCAGCTGAACCAGATATGTGGCATTTGTTTGCCTCATGAGCCTCATGGGCTTTTTCTTCCCTCTGGAAAGGACACTTCTATCACAAGGATTATGATGGATGTACAGGAAACCTTCATGTGAGGACTACACTAATTCTTTCACAGAGATGCAGGATTTTCAGCGGTCTAAAATTTCCAAGTAGGTACCACATCTTGCATTGCCATACTAAGGATCAAGCTGCCAGCACAAACATCTTTGGAGGTATTAAATCATTTCCATGTCATAACAGTTACATTGCTAAATGGCTAGAGTTTTAATGATAAGATTAACAAGGAAGATTCTTACAGTAGAGGTTCCTGGGGTTTTGTGGTAAATTTGTAGATCACACTACTAACAGATCACGAAAGGAAATAACATCTGAAGCTATGTCACCGAGACATTGCCAACACAGAATCTGCATGCACCACCTTGACTATCTAACAACCCTCACGTGAAAAAAGAATTGTTGCCCAAGTTCCTGTGTGCAGAGGGGGACGAATCAGAGAAATAGTCCCGCAACAAGTCACTTTCTTGTTCTTCCCAATAAGAATAAAATAAATGTGTTTATGGGGAGGGGGATAAGAAGAGAGCAAAGAACAAAGGAAACTTAAATAATCATAAGAGCTGAAGACTTAGTGAAGATTAAGTACACTTTCACAGGAACCAGACACTATTGGTTTCTCTTCCAATAGACCTTCCCATTTTTAGCATAAATTTCAATGGGTAAATTTGAAAATCAAGTTTTCTGAGAAAAGATTGGGTGTTGGGTTTTCTTAGGACGAAAAGGTTGAAGATAAAAAAATTTAGAGTCGCCTTGTATTAGTCCAGCCTCCAGAGATCCAGGAGTCTCTGTCTTTTCTGCTTCATCATCTTTAGAATTGGATTCAACACACACATTATTGTTGAAGAAACTCTTGTTATCATATCAATATTCTGAGTTAAAATATAATGTAAAGTTGATTTACAGCAATACTGTTACTTCTCAGTAGTGACAACCGGGTACAAAAGAGGCCACTAAACTGGTGTTCTCACTTGGTTTTATAAAGATTCATAATGAAATTTTGGGAGATTTTGTTTGTTTGAAAAGAAAATAGAAATATGATCTGTTTTGGCAGCATTTTGTAGACATTGTCTATCAACATGTAAGGAATTGTTATCCCAGGGATATTTCTTCAATATATATTAGCATTAGTAATTTTTCTTGTCTATTTACTTTTCCAAAATTTTTTGAAAAATTCTAGTATTTCTAAGGAAAAAAAATGAAATGACAACATCCCCGCCCTATTTTACAAAGATGTCTAGTTTGCTTCCTGCATAGAATTATCTACAAATTATATAGGCTTACATCTCTAGCATTAGGAGACTTTTATATATAAACTTGATAATAAAATTGGGGCAAGATGTGATTTTTATTTTAGTGTTCAGTTACTGAAAATGACTAGTGAGTTTACATAAACCTGAAGAATTTATTCTTGGAGCTTATTACAAGGTTATTCTAAAGTGTTTATCAAAAGCAGAGATAAATAATTGGTAATAAAATAAATACATTGCTGCCTAGGACTACACAGAACTATTTTTGAACTCAGTAGGGGAGATAGAAATAAACTCATTGTAGATCACAAGGGTCACTAACTTCACAAAGGAAAGGAAAGTCAAGCAACACCCATGATATTGAAAATTAAAAGTAATTCAGTGTTCATCACTAAAGTGGAAATAGCCTTTGGTTCTCTCTTCTAAAAATAGGAGAATGAAAGAATAGTGTTTTGCTGGTAGAGATAATGAAAATCAGAATGACCATTGTCTGTTTTGGTGTTTGTTTGCTTTCTTGATTCTTTGCTTTATAAAGCACAAGACCAGGTAGGTGGTATCTAACTATAGTAAAAGACGCTACACTTTAGATTCAAGTTTATACTCATGCCCTAACATTCAAATTCTAAAGAATAAAAACAGAGGCCCCAGGGAAGGGTAAGGCTAGCGAGAGGGAGCACCCTCTTGAAGGCAAGGAGGAGGAGGAATAGAATGAGGAATGATGGGAGGGAGGGACTGATGAGGGGACAACAACATAATGTAAATATATAAAATAATAAAGCTTGAAAAGAAAAGAATGAAAACAGCAGTGGTGATTAAAGTTGTGCTACAACATAAAAATAGGAAATCAACTTTTAAAAAAAGCAAATATTGATAAATGAAAAAAGTTGATATCAAGTCTCACCCAATTAGTAAAAGGAAGTAAAACATATAAAAGCATGAGTGAGCAAGTGGTTCAATGAGCAAAGGCCCTACTCCTTAAACCTGGCAACTAAACTCAACTCCTAGAGCTCAGTGGAGAAAAGCCCACTCCTAGTGATTGTTCTTAGACCAACACCCACGAACGATCATATACATGTTCCCACATGTACATGTGCAAAAGAAAGAAAACTAAAAAAACATTAAATAGTATAAAAACAGTACTCCAGGGGTTGGAGATTTAGCTCAGTGGTAGAGCGCTTGCCTAGCAAGCTCAAGGCCCTGGGTTCAGTCCCCAGCTCTGAAAAAAAAAAAACAAAAACAGGTTTAGTCTAAAAACAGTACTAACAGTAAAAAGGCTATCAAAATACAAATATCAAAATACAATGCAGGTAATGAAAGCTTAGGAAACATATCATGCTTTTATATTGAACAAATAAAAATGCAGTCTTTGAACCACAAAGATGAACCATAAAAATGAACAGAACATATGAAAGGATACATTCATAGGAGAAATTATATTTATAAAGATAAAATTCACATAAAATACTAAAATTAATTCACTGAAGAATCACATCAAGCATAGTTATTATACAGTCAAGAAATGGGCTTGTAGCTCACAGTGATCAAGAGAAAAATGCCATGGGAAGCCTACAGGAGAAAGAATGTAGGTCTCTCAAAGCCAATAGAGATGGCAATAGTTCAGTCTTAAAAATATAATGAACTGAGTTCTGAAATGGTAAAAATGAGCTGGAAATTACACTTTTCTGCAGCACATCTAGTAAGAAGGGCTATGTTGTAGGTATCAGTTTTAGCCTTAAGAGATTCACAGAGGAATACAGATAGATGTAAGGAAATAATAAATCCACATTAATTCAATGAATTTGTGAATTTTTCAAGAAACATTAAAAAAACATTTTCACTTAATTAAACATGGGCAATCAAAATGTCTGCCATGTAACCTATTTTGTAAAACATATTCTGAATTTCATGATTATGAAAATTATCCATCAGTTCAAAAGGATAACTTGGTTTTGATGCAAAATGGTCACATCATTTCTATTTGAGTCATTTATATGAGCATAAACATCATTATCCTCATTAGAAGGGGAAGTAATTGCTTGATATGGCAATAACTGCATTAAGCCAAACATAAATATTTTACAAGACATAATTATGTTTTATAAAATGTAAACAGAAATTGTGAGGCTCATTACAGTTACATCCTAAAAAGATACATGAGCTGAAAAGCAGACACTTTAAAATAGCTTTCCTGTTGGGTCCGAAAGCCATGTGGCTATTCTTGCATAACACAGAAAGGCCATTATGTCGACAGGAATAAATTCTTTCAATGTGAAAACCATGCCACTTGCCATGTGGCAGTTGGATTCATGAGGCAATTGGAAAATCTATTGTGTGTGACGACAAGGAAGCTTCTTCCTAGCTATCCATGTGAGACCAAGTCATTTCCTCTCAGCATCCCATTTCCCTCTGGTCTCCAAAAACATTTACATATTTGCTTTTACTTTGAAATTTTAGAAATAAAAGAGGACAATTTTCAGTATCCACAGCCTTTGGGACAGCCTTTCAAAGTACAAAACATGACACAAAATTGTACATGTTTAGGTTTTAGTATAGTAAAATAGGCTGCCAATTATAACTATTTTAATTGATAAGGCAACATTTAAACATAACAAAATTACAAGAAGATATTTTTAAATATTGGGCTTTATTTTCTAGTATGTTTTAAATAAAGAATTTTATATCCATCTAAAGATTTATGTTGAAATCATAAAGATTCATTTGTGGATGGTTATTTCTACTTTCTCCTCACCTGAATACTGTGTCTTAAAACTGGGGATAAAAATAAACCATAATTGTTCTTATAATCTTTCCTAAGATGGGAAGAAGGGTTGATGGACAGTGCTTGGGGGGCTAGGAAGTTACCATTAGATCTGAGACCTTTATAGTGCTTCTTCCACAGCCCAAGGAAGCCAAATTCAGAACTGGAACTAAACCACAGGAAGGCAGTTATAGCCTGAGACAGAAGAAGGAAACTTCAGAAGTGATATTTAAAACACAGCCCTGAGCATAAGACAAAAAGCCTTGAACAAAAATGAGATGTAATCAAGCACTCAGTCACGAGGCATTATAATGTTTAATATAAAACGAGAGATGAAAAAAAGCAGAGTAGTGTCACATAACAAAGAGTCTCAAGAAAAAGAATGATCACAAGAGTCAAATATTATTGAGAGTAATTGTGGACCTTGATGCGAACTTCAGCCCTGACAATAATTGTACAGTCTGTGGTTCCCTGTGTGTCAGAAGAATCCAAGCTTACAATGAAATCACTGATACCAGCAGGCTGATGTTGCAATGGCAAGCAAGGGGAGTGTCTGCAACTCCTAGACCAGAGCTTCTCAACCTACAGGACACAAGCAGTTTGGGGATAAAATGACCCTTTCACAGGGATCACCTATGACTATCTGCACATCACATATTTATATTATGGTTCATAACAGTAGCAAAATTAGAGATATGAAGTAACAAGGAAATTAATATTATGGTCGAGGGGGTCACACAACAGGAATTGTATTAAAGAGTTGCAGCATTAGAAAGGTTGAGAATTAATGGCCTAGAGAAAGTGATGCTATTGCTTAAAGATAGATATCGATAAGTAATAGAATTTGGCTTTCTGAGCGCTCATTGGGAGTTTAAAGTGTTCATAAAGGTATGTGTCATCAGGTTGCGTAAGAGATATGTAGATAGTACAGTACAATGAAACAAGATTATAAGAACATTAACTGGGAAAGCAAACAGCAAACAGAGCAAACACAGTTATAATCATTATAGTCCTAAAAGACTGTTTTTATTTTTATTCTTTTTAATCAATGAGCCCCAAACCTGCTTGAGATTCAACCCAAATCATCTACAGTATATTGATGTTTAATGAGTCTTATGTACATAATGAGCAGTGCTAGAAATCAAAGAAGCCAGCTAGTTGTCTTCTAGCTTCTTCCCATCATACACTTATTATGTGATTACCTTTAACATACCTCACTTCAAATTAATATTTATGTCTTAGTGCATTGAATCTATTGTTATAATTAGCTTTGTTTCTTTATGTTTATTGGGCCACTTTTTCTCTACATAAGACTTTAGAGAGCAAAGTGGATCAAGTATGTGTCTTTATATCTAATCATCAGCAACGAAAACAATTGTTTGCATTCCCAAAAAGGGAGTCTATATTGGGGCTTGAGATACAATGATAAGCAAAACTTCACTCCTTTTCTTGGTAGGAACTATTTATTTCAAACAGTCTATAATATCAAAAACAATCCTATACTTCATAAAGAACCTACATCATTCTTTAAGATGATAAATTACAAGATTTTATTAGTAGTAGTTCATTTATAAATACAATTTCCAAATAACTTTTATTTCAATCACTAGATATAAACTTGACTTTAAATTTATTTATTTATTATTATTATATATATATATATTTATAAGCATTTTGCCTGAGCATTTGCAGGCATACTTCAAGGACCTGGTGTCCATGGTAGCAAGATGAGGAAGTCAGATCCCCTGCAACCTTAGTCAAGGTTATTAGATACCAAACCCATGTTTTCTGCAAGAACAGCAAGAACTATTATTACCTACTGAGTCCTCTGTCCAGATTCCCATATTGATTGAGGGTCTAGCAGTGCTTTGGTTTCCTAATAAACTAGAAATGATTAAGACAGAGCCAGTATCTTTCACTGTAAGACGTTAATTTTCTGTCTATGATTTAATTGGCTATAACATTTCTGCAAATACAAAGTTCTATTGGACTAAAAAAGAATTTTATTATGTTTAAAGATTTTGAATTATAAATAAAAAGACACTCATCAGAGTCTCTTGTAATTCCTCTAAGAAAGGCTAATTCAATGATTTAAATATTCTCTCCAGGTATCTAATCCTTAATAAATTGATTTAAAAGATTTCCTATTTGACACAATCCCCTTACAAAGACACAAGATTGCCTAATTTAGTCAGCTTAATTGCCTTCATAACACAACTTTAAAAGAAGGTTTCCAAAATACCAATGTCAGACCTTGGCTTTGGAACATTAAATAACTGCTTACGAGTATTAATTTGGAGATTATTATGTCATTCTCCAAAGGATGTTTGGAGGTGGAAGAGAGTAATTGTGCTTAATATAAATAAATCATTTTAAGTCAAAGATAATAAATGATAAGGGATTATGATAATTTGTGTTTAAGTACTCCAAAGTTGATTCTTTTCTACAGACCCAAAACATGTTGTATCATTGGTCCAATACTGCACTGCCATTGGGAAATAAAACCAAACATGACCAAAGAACAAATAAGATCACTCATAATTTTGATTTTGTTATAATTTGTGGCAATATACAAATTAGACATTTTTCATCTTTCATTTTTATTGCTCTTTAAATAGGAGAGGAGAGGAACTTTGAATTACAAAATCAGAATTACAAGGGAAAAACTCAGGAAACATTTGTAGTAAATTGGATGTGATGCAGACCACAATGACCTCAATTCAAATTGAAAAATTCACAGGAGACTGATTACAGAAGTGGAAAGTTAAAGATATGGAAATTACACTTGATAGGCATGACACAATTTTAGCTAAAAATAAGGACAGCACTAAAGACTGCAAAAATGGAAGATGATGGTGGGGGTGGGAATAAAGAAGCGTGACACACCTATGATTTTTCCTGGAAAAGTAGACTTTCATTGTGTATAAAATCATACTACAATTGCCTTCTTTAAAATACTCATTAAAATAAGCTTCCCTGCCCATTCAGAATGCAAAACTAAAAGTATTGCAAAGTGGATTTACCAATTAAAATTCAAGTAAATAAGATCTTACAACTTGATTTGGAAAGCTGCATCAATAAATACTAACGAGGGACGAACATGAAAGAATCAACTTTCACCAATTCACAAGTCAGCATAATTGCAAACCTTTAATGTGATATATCCTCAAGTATTTTTGGTTTGGATCTGAGTTTTGTCTTTAATTTTTAATACCTTCAAGGAAAAGCAAAGTCTTACTGAGCTTTATAAAGCAGCCTATCATGAATTAAATGTTCACTTCTACTCCAGCAGTGACTCTTCCAACATGTCCACCAGACCTTTAAATGTTAAAATGTTTGAAAACATTCACGCAATCATCTTTTTCTCATGGACTTTAAGGACGCCTATAATCTGAATGATCACACTATTTAAGACATTTGCACTCGTCTTTGTGGACTTCACCAATTGTGTATAAAATAGTGAGTAACAACCAGCTCAACGTTTTCATATGGAAGTCTCATTATTCACAGAAGATGCTGTCGAAATAGATTAGTTTGCTTTTTCCTCATACCTTCTCATGCCAAAGATTTGGCCTCTATAGAAAATCATATTTTCAACCAAACACCAAATATGAGAATTAGAAGTCACCCCCGGTGCTTCTTTCAAAACCCCCTGGCCTTTCGGTTAGTAAACTAAATCAGCTAGAACTTCACAGAACCAAACATAAAATTCAAATTCTTAACACCTTCCCCAAGTCCAATTTGCGTTGTAACATGCGGTCATTAAATGAAAACATAATAAGGTTATTAATTACTGGAGATCAAAGTATGTCCCCAAGGACTTAAAATCTGAATATCTGACATCTTCCACTTATCCCGTGAGGCATTTATTCAGCAGAAAGTACTAGAGAATCACAGATATGAAAATGAAAATGTTTAAGCAAGGAACCAGTTTAGTTGCCACCAAATGAGAAAAGTTCTTTTGCCCTGTGCAGTTGGAAATGACAAACAGGAAAAGCATAGCTCCCCATGAGTTAACTATTTTAGCCACCGCATGTTGGAAGCCTTCACTGTTACTACAACACAGGGCCAATGGCACAGCACTGTATAGCTGGAGTTAGAGTTGTGAACAGTGATAGGTAGAGGGGCTCACCTCTCAGCGCTGGAGCTCTGAGCCACTCTCTAGCAGCTAGAACTTGTCTCTGTAGTTTACTGGAGCTTATCCTTTAGCCTTGGCTTTCACTCCTCTGCAGGCTCAGCTCTTGGCAGTCTTCCCCCTCACCAATATCTACTCTTCACAGCTCTTCAGTTCCTCCACTACTAACTCCCAGGGTTCTGCTCTCTATTATTCCTTGTCTTCTCAGCACTTCTGAAGACTCAGAGTTTTGCAGTCTTTGTGCACCAAGCCCTATCACTCTTCTGCTGTTACAGCCTATGCTTGAATCTCAGTCCCATGGGAGATACCTACATCTTAGGCTACCAGGTCATCCCACTCTACCAATGGTAAAAGACCATACCTAGGAAGTATAACCATTCTAAAATGGTTTTAATGGAAGGAATACTGAACAGAATGTAGATTTCCATGAATGCTCCCTCGAGGATGAGAATAACTCTCATTATATAGCCACTGTCACATGCTTATGCTGCCACGGGTGGGAGAGAGGCTTCTCAACATCTAATTTGAGGGCTGCTATAAAGAGGTCCAGATTGGATATGGAAAGGGAAAATTACTTCTAATTACTGAAGGGAAGAGTCATTTGGTAGTCATCTGAAGGGATCATCACCACAGTCTTTCAGTTTATCAATGGCATTTTTGGTGATTCCTCTTATAAAGATGTCTCCTTATTTCCTTTAGACAGGAGCAATTCTGGGTTAAAATTTTGAGATGAGTGGGTTGCCTCATCCCTCAAGCAGGAGCCTTGCCTAACCTCTGGATATGGTATCTACAGGTTCTTCCTCCACTTTATTGGGCATTTCAGCTAATCTTATCCTAGATGGGTCCTGGAGGCCTCTTGTTTCCTGGCATCTGGAACTTGTTGCTGGCTACACCCACTTCTGCATCATCCAATGCTATACACCCCGTTCAAATTTCTGACCCTCTGTATACCATACCCATCTCCTCTTATATCTATCCTGACCTCCTTTCCTCCTCTCCTTTATTTCTCCCAAGTACCTCCCACACTCTACCTCCCATGAGTATTTTGTTGCCCCTTCTAAGAAGGACTGAAGCATCCACATTTTGGTCTTCCTTCTTCTTGAGCTTCATATGGTCTGTGAATTGTATCTTGGGTATTTCAAGCTTTGGGGCTAATATCCATTTATCAGTGAGTTCATACCATGTGTGTTCTCTTCTGAATGGATTACCTCATTCAGGATGATATTTTCTACTTCCATCCATTTACCTATGAATTTCATGAAGTCATTGTTTTTAATAACTGAGTAGTACTCCATTGTGTACATGTACCATGTTTTCTGTATACAGTCCTGTGTTAAAGGACATCTGGGCTCTTTCCAGCTTCTGGCTATTATAAATAAGTCTGCTATGAACAAAGTAGAGCACGTGTCCTTGTTTTATATTGAAGCATCTTTTGGGTATATGCCCAGGAGTGGTATAGCTGGGTCCACAGATAGTGAAGTAGAGACTGAAGGAGAGGCAACCCAGAGACTGTCCCACCTGGGAATTCCTCCCATATGCAACCACCAAACCCAGTCACTATTGCTGATGACAAGAAGTGCTTGCTGACAGGAACCTGATATGTATGTCTCCCGAGAGCTTCTGTCAGAGCCTTAGTAATACAGATGAGGATGCTTGCACAGACTGAGTATGGGGGACCCAAATCATGGAGTTATAGAAAGGTCTGAAGGAGCTGAAAGGCTTTGCAATCACATAGGAAGAAAATCAATATCGATCAACCAGACAGCCCAGAGCTCCTAGGGACTAAACCACCAACTAAAGAGTACACATTAGGGGACCGATGGCCCCTGCTGCATATGTAGCACAGGATGGCATTGTCTGACATCAATAAGAGAAGCCTTTGGTCCTGTGAAGGCTCGATGCTCCAGTGTAGGGGAATGCCAGGGCAATAAAGTAGGAGTGGGTGGTTGGGAGGGGAAGCATCCTCATAGAAGCAGAGGGAAACTGCAAAAGGGGATAACATTTTAAATGTAAATACGAAGTCTCTTATGATTACCATGACTGTTGAGAAATGAAATCTTGGTCTAACTACTTGGATAAATGATCATATGAAACATTAAGGAGGATATTAAAATGATGGCGACTGCCCAAATAAGTGTTTATGGAGAAAAAAAAGGGCAGTTGCTTAAATTACCTGTCTTTTGCCCATACCATGTGAATTTAGGATTGGCAGTAATCAAGTAAGATGGGCTGGGTAATGTCTGACATTATCATTAAGTTCTATTTGCCACAACTGCGTCTAAAAGTGACTTAGGTGGCCTGACACATGTCAATGGAACAATCCCATTGATTTTACCCAGCAAGTAAAGTCATTAAAGGAAAAGATGCTAAAGAACCTTTGATTACAATAATGATATACCATAAAGTTTAACTTTCAGAAGTTAGAAGTCCCCATCATGAATCCCTTGGAAGCTGTAGCTCTTCAGGTTTGAACAATTAATTAATTAATCAAACAATTAATTAATACGGAGGTATGCAAAGATAAAGTTATAGCAAAAAGTCATAAAATTGTTATGCTATTCTGTTTTAAATACGTGAGTAAGATTTATTACATCAGAATATGCTAGAAGAAACTCAATATTAAAAGGAAACACCACTAAGAAGATAGGAGGAAAACTGAACTGGAATGAAACTTGGCTTATCGCAGGTGTACAATATTTAATTATTCACTTAAAATGCATTTAGTGAGTAGCTACTACAGAGCAACCTTTGTTCCAAGCAGAAAGTACATACCTGCAATCCTTAGAGATGGAGAACACAGAAATTAAGCTCATTAAGATGGAGAGGAGCAGTAGAAGAAAAACAAAGGGAATGTAACATAGAGTGACTTCATGCCACTACCCCCTTTCAGCAATGGGGAACAGAATAGTAGGAAGGATCTAGCTATGTCCAAACATGAGGGAACAATGGTAGCAGAAGAATGGAACATCAACTGCATAGACTTTAAGATAGGCATACAATCATATTGTCTCATGAAAGAAATGAATGTCATTACATTTGAACATTGCCAATAAACAGTACAGGCAGAAGTGTGATCAAAGTAAATGTGAGGTAGATATAAGTTGTAATTTTTTTAGTTGACTCTCAATGTTAAAAAGCAAAACAAAATTTTACTAGATTAGGGGCAATGCAATATATATTTTAATTAATTAATTAATTGGTTTGCTTATATATTTTTTTCAAGACAGGATTTCTCTGTGTAACTCAGGCTGTTCTAGAACTCACTATTTAGACAAGGATGGCCTTGAACCCAGAGGTCCACCTCTTTCTGCTTCCTAAGTGCAGGAATAAAGGCATGAGTTTCAGAAGATCATGCCAGACTCAATGGCTCAATTTATCTTCTTTCTGCCTGTAGATCTAGATGTAGAACTCTCAACTAATCCCCAGGACCATGTCTTCCTGCATGTGGCCATGCTTCCAGACATACTGATGATAGATAAAGCCTAAAAGTGCAAGCCATCACCAATTAAATTCTTTCCTTTATAAGAGTTTCCATGGTAATGTTGTCCCTTCACAGTTATAGAAACCCTAGCTAAGACGCAAATCCTTCACTGGCATAAAGACAGGAAAAAGCCATGATGCATATAAAGCTTTCTCTAAGGTACAACCTGCACCACTCCTGTTTACATTCTAGAAGCCGAAGAAAATCACATGACCAAGATAAGGTGATAAGGTAGGGGGATGATGCTCTCAAGAAAATAAAAATGAATAATTTAGACTGAAAGTGTAATCATTCTGGTTGCTATAAAAAGTTTGAGGAAATGCAAATAAACAATAATTAGAGACTTCAGTGGAAGGGGTTGGGGATTTAGCTCAGTGGTAGAGCGCTTGTCTAGGAAGTGCAAGGCCCTGGGTTTGGTCCCCAGGTCCGAAAAAAAGAAAAAGGAAAAAAAAAAAAAGAGAGAGACTTCAGTGGAACAAAGTCTTTTGGTTAGATGTACTCTAGGCAAAGAAAGAATACATTTTGAAAGGAGAAAATTAGACAAGGTTTTCAATGCATAGGAAGAACAGCAATATCATTCAACCAGGCCCCCTAGAGATCCCAGGGACTAAACCCCCAACCAAAGAGTACACATGGAGGGATATGTGCTTCAGTCACATATGTAGCAGAGGATGGCCTTGTCTGACTACAATGCAAGGAGAGGCCCTTTGTCCTAAGAAGGCTTGATGACCAATATAGGGAAATGCCAGGGCAGGGAGGCAGGAGTGTGTGGGTGGGTAGGGAGGCAGGAGTGGGTGGGGGGTGGGGAAGCACCCTCATAGAATCAGGGGGAGGAAAGTTAGGATAGAGGGTTTCAGAGGGAAACAAGGAAAGGAGATAACATTTGAAATGTAAAAAAAAAAAAAAAATCCATTAGAAAAGAAAGAAAAATAGACAAAAAAGATGAGACAAATAGATAAGAGTAGACCATCACAGCACATTCTGTGACAGGAATTTAGCTAAAAATAGTGATGTTTTGAGTCAGGGTAGAGTGAAAAAAAAATGTGGATGGCTGTTGCATCTCAAAGAGGGTAATCTTGGATTTTCATGGAAATCACCATACACGCACAACTGAAAACATTCTCTGTACATTACATACTAGTGACAGCCTTTCACAACTTTTATAATTTACTTCACCATGTCAAGCCAAAACAAATTATGCAAGTATCAAACTTAGCAAGATTTTTCACAATAATTAAATTTTGTTAAATAGAAAAGAATAAAGAAATTGAATGATAAAATTTTTGTTATCTCATTGTAAAGGTAAAAAAAAAGACAGAATCCACTTCTGTATAATACATCAAAATAAATATGACCAAATTATTGTTTCAAATGTCTTCCTGTCTGTGTCACGGGCAGAACAACGTACTATGTCTCTGGCCTAATCAGTCAGAGAGTTCCTCAGTCTGAATAATAATAAATGCCATTGTTGACAAGAGTACAGTGAAATTGTACCTTCATGTAATTCTGGAAGAAACATGAACTGATTCTAAATGTTGAAATAAAATGCAGCAATACAAAATATTCATGGTACATGGTATGCATACCTGTGGAATCTATTTGATTGAACTAGTTAGAAATGTGGGCAAGGTTTTATGGCTTAGGGCATTATTATCCCAAATACAAGATAATGCTGCTTAGTAAAGAAATGATTATGAACACACAGTAAGGTGGTTAAAATATCAACCCAGTGAATGGATTCTTGGGGGAAGGGCAGTGATGGGAGGAGGGTGGGGAGGGGAACACCAATATAGAAGGGGAGGGAGGATTAGGAGGATGTTGGCCTGGAAACCGGAAAAGGGAATAACATTTGAAATGTAAATAAGAAATACCCAATTTAATAAAGATGGAAAAAATATCAAGCATTGTGTACTTATTTATACAGTTATACTATTAAAAGGATCATAACATAATAAGAGTTAAATGATGCATTATACTTTAGTAAGTACAATAGACTCAACTGTATAAACGATTAAGGGAACTCATCTTAAAATTACTATAATTAAAACACTGAAAATATTAAAGCATATGTATCAATCATAGAATCATGTAATGGCAGCTTTACATCTTTAGCATCCTTTCCAATCACATCCTTGTCTATATACATGTCTAAGCTACACATGTGTCTCAGTTATGAGAAAAGGCAAAATGTAGCTTTTAGATCTACATTTACTGTAATTAAATTCTTGCTAACTCTTACTTAACTTGTTTAGGTTATTTGGACTCATTCTTAGACCAAATTTTTTTTTCAAAATTAAGAATGTTAAAATATTCTCCTTCCAGATTAGAGTTGAATGTCCACTTACTCAATGAATTTTATTACTCCCAGAAGGTTACAACCTAGTAGTATATGTTAGTTACAACCTATTTCATTTATAGTTTTAGTTTTATTGATACTAAGAATTTTGGAAGAGAAATTATGGTAGCCTTAAATCATTCTTCATTCCTCCAAACAGCAACACTGACAATATCCTGGATGCAGGCTTGGAATGCATGAAGAAAATTCTGGTGCCTGGCTCTCCATAGTTTCTTACCTGAAAATATGTAGGCTATGGTCAGAACTAAAGAGACACCAGGACACTTCAGAGTGGGGTCAACTCTATTGATCACTTCATCTTTGTCTCCAATATCATCTTAGTTTCTACTATAAGTCATTTGAAAGCCCTCAGACTAGCATCATAACATCTCACTAGAATCCCATGCCCTTGGACCCACTCCTACTTAAGAACTCTGTTCAATCTCCTCTCTCTCTCTCTCTCTCTCTCTCTCTCTCTCCCTCTCTCTCTCTCCTTCTCTCCCTCTCCCTCTCTCTCTCTCTCCCATCCATTCACCTCTTCCTCTCCCTACCCCCTCTGCCTCTCCCACTCCCTCTCTCTCTTCTACACTCCCACCTATGAATCTATAATAAATGTGTCTCTAGATCTTAGTGTCTGTTCAAATTTGTGAGTCAAGAACTTCAAAGCCACTTCAGTACAGTTTTGATGGCCCTCAGGTTTTTCAAATTCGCCCTCTACACATGTAAGCCATCCAGTAGCCAAAAAAATGATACCCTAAATTCTCTGAATCAAATGTACTTCATTCATTTGGTATATTGATTTATGAAAGTAACATAAAAATGATAAATATATTTTTCATATTTCTAGAGGCTGGAAATCCAAGACAGAATCATGACCATTGCATATTTTATTTCAAAGCCCCTCACACCAATACCAAAGTTTACTCCAATTGTCATCTCCAATGTAGAATTAGACTTTAATATGCAAAGCTTGGGTCCATAAACATCAAGTCTACAAGGTATGAAAAACTGAAACATTTTCTTCCAAATTATTATTTGATGAAAAATTAAGAGTGTGATTGGATTGATAGAATGCATAGTCATAGCTGTTCCTTATAAATACTGAGATTTGTGCCTCAGTATCTAAAACAGGCTCCTATAATTCTATGGTCATGGACACCTCTAGTTACATATCAGAAGATATACTTGTGGGCATACATACATGTTTCCTGCTTCTCCTGTCATAATATCAAGGAATGAAAAGAGCCTAAATGCACATCAATATACTCAGAGAGAGAAAATTCACAAGTGAACCATGTAGATATCAAAATGCATTAAATTATGAATTTTCCAGGTGGTATTTTGATGTTCATATATATGTGAAAATGAAAGACAATTGCAGAATTACCTGCATAGAAACCACCTACACACTCTACTCTAAACAATGGAGAGAGCATGGAAACAGAAACTGAACAGAGACACAACAAAACTAATACAAGTTATGAATCAAATGGACATAACAGATATCTACAGAACACTTTACCCTAAAACAATTAAATATACCTTCTCAGCACCTCACGACACCTTCTCCAAAATTGACCATATTATCAGACACAGACAAGCCTCAACCAATAGAAGATAGAAATAATCCCATGCATCATATCAGATCACCATTGATTAAGGCTGACCTTCAATAACAACAAAAACAACAGAAAGTTCACATACACATGGAAACTGAACAACACTCTACTCAATGATTCAAGAAGAAATAAAGAAATTAAAGACTTTTTACAGTTTAGTGAAAAATGAAGGCACAACATACCCAAACTTATGGGACACAATGAAAGCAGTGCTAAGAGGAAAACTCATAGCTGTGAGTGCCCCCATAAAGAAATTGGAGAGAGCATACACTAGCAGCTTAACCACACATTTGAAAGCTCTAGAACAAAAAGAAGCAAATACACCGAAGAGGAGTAGACAGCAGGAAATAATCAATCTCAGAGTTGAAAGCAACCAAGTAGAAGCAAAAAGAACTATACAAAGGATCGATAAAACCAGGAACTGGTTCTTTGAGAAAATCAACTAGATAGAGTAAACCCTTAGCCAGACTAACCAGAGGGCACAGAGAAAGTATCCAAATTAACAAAATCAGAAATGAAAATGGAGACATAACAACAGACTCTGAGGAATCACTTATACTTGACAACTATCTAATTGGTCAGTGCTCCACATTCCATTAGATAAGGTTTACTGTGTGATGTAATCTCTTTAGTGGCTTACAGGAAGCCAAAGGTCCCAATCTCCTTTTCTTCCTTGAAAGCTTGAAGCAAAATTTCTCAAGCATGTCTCTAAAGAATGATGCCTATTTATGAATCTATTCTTTCTATCATTTCAATATTTTTAAGACAAGATTTTAGACACAAAGAACATAGTTATATTTTACGTCCTGTCACATATTTTCCTTTCCTGGTTTTACCTTGGGAAACAAAGCCACCCAACAGACTGAATCAAAAAAAGAATTTCAACAGAGTTGAAAATATTACACAAATAATCTTTCAAATGGAAGATGAAATCTTCCTCTTTGGATTTATCAAGAAGAAACCCATCGCTACTTCTCTGAGAGGCATTTCAGAAAAATTACTATGTGCGAAGTCAGAATGTTCTTAGTAGAGATGAACAGAAACTAATAAAATAGAAATATCAAGAAGGAGTAAATAAATATAATTATAAAGAAAGATACGTGGATGTAAAACAGAGGAATGAATCTTAAGATAAGTGAAATTATGACATTTATTAACCATAAATCTATACAGCACATTTTCTTTTTCAAATTGTTATTATTATTTTACTCTGTATTTTTCAGACATCGTCTAGGTTCATAGCATTGACTGGCAGCAAATCTTCTCCTTCTGCCTCACTGAGACTTGGGATTCTAGGCATGGCTTATAACTCTCAGATTCATGTTCCATGTTATAAATTTCAAAATACAAGTTCCATGCTACCTGCATAGATGATTTAAAACAGTTTTATTTTAGTACAAAAGGGAAAAATATTCTAAATATGAGTTGTTCAGAATAAAGCTATTGGTTAAAAAAAAAACATGGAGTAACTGCCAAGTTTCCCTATCTAAGAAATGACTTAACTCTTTTTTTTTCTCTTTTTTTCGGAGCTGGGGCCCGAACCCAGGGCCTTGCACTTGCTATGCAAGTGCTCTACCACTGAGCTAAATCCCCAACCCCCGCTTAACTCTTAAGAATAAACAATGTCTTTTCTTGAAGAAACCATACAGTTTTTAACTTGCTTAATAACACCTTCTAAGCCTAATTCACATGGCTTCACATACATATGTCACAATTAATTCCTTAACTCCATTTAAACATGCCCATCTCCAAAGAACTTAGCTGAAAATATCACTTTTCTATAAGATAAAAAAAAGTCCATCAACTGTATAATTACAATGAAGAGATATGAATGATTTGGGCAACTTTGAAACATAAAAATTTAAGAAATGTGCCTCAATTCATAAAATGGTACTCCACTCACAAATTCTGTGAGTTAGTTTTAGCTAAACAATGGAGTTAAAGTGTTATGGTTTAAAATATGTGTTTTATGTATTGGTAAGCCAATATATTTAAATTGAAATTTAAACTAACAGAGTAGGGTTTTATTGGGTTCATTCACAATCAGTATTTGGGAATAACAATTTTAAAACTTGAAGTAAGGGAAATCAAGTGTTATAAGTGATAAAATAATCAAAAAATGATCTTTTGGTGGGCAGAAAGTGTCATAAACAATATAAACTGCTTATTCAGCTGGCTTCGTGTAATGTTTCTAATTTTAAGATAAGAGGCTTGAACCTTACATCGAAAATAAATTATCTTACAAGCAGGATAAAAATCAACAGATGAGTTTATTGATATACCTCTTTTAAAGATGCATGATAACATTGTCAAACTCTGTGTTAGAATCTTTATAAAACTGGTCTTCATTTAACGGTTCTGTGAAAAGAGGCTCGCCTAAACAAAAATCAATGTACTCAATTGCTCTGTTCTTCAAGTTTGTTATAGCTATAAAAGTTTAGGTTTCCCCTCAGTTTCAATATCTCAGCTTAACATTAATGGAAAATGGAATCAACTAAGAAAAAGAAAGGAAAATGAAAGCCACAAATAGGAATAAAATAAATATTATCCTTATGTAAAATGTTAGAGTCAGCAACGAACAGTCCACATTAGTGTATATAGGAGATAAAAATGTACTTAATCCCCCCAGATAGACCTAGACACTATTTATTAACAAATAAATAGGTGGGGTTGGGGATTTAGCTCAGTGGTAGAGCACTTGCCTAGGAAGCGCAAGGCCCTGGGTTCGGTCCCCAGCTCCGAAAAAAAAAAGAACCAAAAAAAAAAACAAATAAATAGGTTATTTCTAAAATACCATACCACTCTTACCAAGGTTTGCAATCAGATGGATGTTACAAAGTTGCTGAGAAACTTTTAAATCATTTCCTAATGCTTGATTCTTTGTGATTAATATTCCCAAAAGAAGATATGCTAAGAATTCAAATATGCTCATTTTATTTCCCATTAGCACTTCTCATGTTGCATTGGATTGGCGAGATTTAAAAGTCATGATAAAAGGGACTGTCCATCGTCTCCGTAAATAATTGTCAGTATTTGTTATGCCTTCCTGTGAGTTATATTAATAGAAACTATTAGAAGTCTATAATAATACATTTCTTCAGTAAGCATATAAATAACCTTCTACTAAGCTTTAGTTCAGGGTTGCTCTTCACCCCAAGAGAATAGTATCACTAGCCATTTTTTTCTGTCCCTTGACTCTTATCAATCCCTCTGAATTTTAATTTTATTTGAATGACATCAGAACAGTAACTACCATAGAAATCTGCTTCTATGAGGCACTAGAATGGAATGGAAACAGAACTTCTTTGACTTAATATTTTTTTCTCATCCAACTTTAATTCCATATCTGTGCAACACTAGAATTCCATCATTAATCAACATGGCCATCTCTAGTCCACCTCTGGTTCACTCATGTCTCTCCTGAATTTATTTTCTAGATGCTTTTCCAAAGCAAACTAATTAACTAAATAGAATAAAAATTCTCCTTTTTATATTCATTTCACATTTCTTCCTTATGGCATTCTAAATAACTTGAATCAATTAAACTCCCATTTAGTTCATGAAGTTTATAATCCATATCATGGTCTTTCTGTTTGCCTAGCATATGTCAGGTCCTGCCTAACATGTTCAAGAACATTCTCTTTAACCACCTCACCTTTTTCTAATTTTTAATATTAGTTACTAAAACTTTTAGAGTCTCCTTGATTAATGTACTTTAATATAGTTTATTATTTTTGTGGGGCATCAGAGGGTGTGTGTGTGTGTGTGTGTGTGTGTGTGTGTGTGTGTGTGTGTGTTTATGTATTCCCATGCACAGTAAATGCACAAGAGTTCACAAGTGCATGTTTTATGAGTAGTCATTACTGCTTTATGGAATCTCTTGGGACAAGGTCTCCCATTAAGCTGGAAATGTACCCTTTTTCTAGAATGGATATACAGCAAGCTCTCTGGAACCGATGTCATTGCACCACATCCCTATGATGTGGTCAAACCCTCTTTTTATATGATCCTGAGAGTTTGAACACAGTTTCCCATGCTGGCAGAGGAAGTACTTTTAAAAATCTTACCATCCCCAACACCACTTATTTTCATGTTCAGTTTCATTGGTGGTAATTGATATAATAAGGCATTATTAATACTTAGCACATAAACAACACTACATAAGATAGGTTATTACACATACAGTAATAAGTATTAGCAAGATATGGTAAAACAAGACAGAACCATAGAATTCTATATGCTTTGTTGAGTTATTTAAATTGCTATACCATTGGTTACTAAAAGATGATATTATTAGTTTTTTTCCTTCTGAAACACAAGTCTCTTAGCAAAAGAAAAAATTTTTACATGCTGTTTTATTTTCTTAATTCATTAAAATTATTTAATTTGAATGATTCATAATGGCTACTACTTGTCCCGGCCACTATTTCCTAGTGCTCCATCCATGAAAAGCAATGAAAATAATAAACAATCTCACGTCAATATTAAAAAACTGAAAATAACTCCCAGAATTCTATCAGATAAACACAGATTAAAAATGGTTATCAACAACAACAGAACGGGTACTAACTCAGGGCAACTGAACAACACTCCACAAAATGGAAAATAGAAACTAATAACGAAGTCATGGGGGTGGGGGGAAAGGAATGTGTGGTTGTCACTAAGGGAAAATAAGATAAATATTGGAGGTGAATGAAGGGAAGGAACTGAGTTGGAGAAAGTGAGGAGGGAAACAGAGATGGGGATCAGTTGTGGGGAGAGGGCGTGAGAGAGGGCTGGAAGTGAGAACAGAGATCAGCAGAGAGCAACTCTGTGGCTAGCTGGAGATCAGGGACTGGGGAGGCCCCTGTGAGTCTGTAGGGGTGACCCTAGCTGCAAATCCTAGCACCTGGAGATATGGAGTCTGAAGTGGCCATGTCCTGTAACCAGATGATACTTTCAGTAGAGGGGGGACATCAAGCCACTCACACGTTCAACCAAAATTTATCCTGCCTATAGGATAAGCAAAAGTAAAGATGGCAAAGAGTTTGAGAAAATTGCTAGTCAATTACTAGCCCAACTTGAGACCTATCCCATGGAAGAGAGCCAACCTCTGACACTATTAAAGCTACTCAGCTTTGCTTATAGACAGGAGCTTAACATAACTGCCTCCTGAAAGGTTTCATCCAGCAGTAAATTAAAGCAAAGACTCACTGTCAAACATCAAACGGAGCTCAGAAAGTCTTGTACAAGAGTGGGGGAGAGGATTGAGTGAGCCAGAGTGGTCAAGGACATCACAAGAAGATTATAAAGTCAACTAATCTGGACCCATGGGAGCCCACAGAGACTGACCCACCAAACAAAAAGTATATAGGGACTAAACCTACCCTCCTTCATATTTGTAGCAAATGCGCAGCTTGTGCTTCATGTGTGCTCCCTAACCATTTTGAAGTGGGGGCTGTCTCTGACCCTGTTGCCTGTCATTTGTTCCCTTCCCCTGGCTGGACTGCTTGGTTGGGCCTCAGTAGTAAAGGATACACTTAGCCCTGTTACCACTTGATATCCCAGGGTGGAATGCTATGCAAGAGAGTCTTGCTTTTCTCTGATGAGAAAATGAGTGGGTAATGGAGAGAGGGGGCTTGTAAGGGTGGGACTAGAAGAAGAGGAGAGAGGAGGGCTATAATAGGGTTGTAAAGAGAAGAGAGAAAGAGAGAGAGAGAGAGAGAGAGAGAGAGAGAGAGAGAGAGAGAGAGAGAAGGGGAGAGAGGGAGGGAAGGAAGGAAAGAAGGAAGGAGGAAGGAATGATGGAATCAAGACAAATAAAGAAAATAAAGATTTTCTAAAATTCAATGAAAATGAATACACATCATCCCCAAACATGAGACACAATGAAACCAGTTCTGAGACAAGTTCATACCACCAAGGGCATACACAAAATCAAATGCAAGCAAACAAAAAAAAATCAACCAAACTGTAATAAAACCAAAACGAAGAAAGAAAGAAAGAAAGAGAGAGAGAGAGAGAGAGAGAGGAAGGAAGGAAGGAAGGAAGGAAGAAAGAAAGAAAGAAAGAAAGAAAGAAAGAAAGAAAGAAAGAAAGAAAGAAAGAAAGAAACCACAGAGATCTACTAGCAACTCAATAGCACCTGGGAGATCTAGAACAAAAAGAAAAAATTATACCTGTGGAGTAGACAGAAATTCATAATAAACCTCAGAGCTGAAATCAATAATATAGAAATATAGGAACAAAAAAAATCAGTGAAACAATATGGTTTTGTTTTTTTGTTTTTTTTCAGAAAATCAAGATGGATAAACATGTATCCAAACTAACTGAAAGACTTAGAGATCATATCAAAATTGACAAAGTCATAAATGAAAGGCAGACATAACAAGAGACACACAGGAAATCCAGTGAATCATAAAGACATACTTTCAAAACTTGTACTCCACCACATTGGAAAATCTGAAAGAAATGTTGTTCTTAACAGGTACTACTTGATATGTATCAAGATAAGATAAACAATTAAAAAAGACCAACAACACACAGTGAAATAACAAGGAAGTCATCAAAAGTCTCCCAAACAAAAAACCCACAGCCAGGTGTTTTGGGCACAGAACTCTTCCAGACTTTCAAAGATTATATCAACTCCACATGTGATAAAGAAGCAATACTATATACATATACATATACATATACATATACATATACATATACATATACATATACATATACATATACATATACATATACATATACATATACATATACATACATACATACATACATACATACATACATATATATATATATATATATATATAACTCAAGGAACTAGGTATCAAAAATAATCTAATTAAAATTAGGTACTCTTACTCTTAGCAACTTGGGGCAGAAATATTGGAAGAGCCAGAGGGATGGAAGATAGCAGAAGAGAAAGGCTTTCTGAATCAACAAAACAATGTTCATATGAATTCACAGAGATTAAAACAGCAAGCACAGGGTCTACACAGGCCTGTACCTGCACCTCTGTGTATATATAGTAGAGTTTTAGACTTTTATGGTACTCTGAGTATGAGAAAAAGTGGGTTTCATATTCTTGTGTCTGCTCTTAGGACTTTTTTCCCCTTCTGTTGGGTTGCCTTCTCCAGCTTCAATATGTTGACTTCTGCTTCATTTTACTGCGTTTTATTTTGTCATGTTTGTTCTTTATTTCTTAGAAGCCTATTCTTTTATAATGAGAGACAGAGAATAACTGCAAAGGAAAGGGTTTGTGGGCAGTAATTATGAGAGTAGTAGACAGAAGTTAACAATAAAGTTTATAATCAAAAAAATTCTATATTGTTATAAAAAGATTCTATTTTCAATAAAGGAGGAAGGAAATATTTAAAAAATTGACCCTACTTTGTTTTTTTAAATCATTGTCATATATTGCCATCATAGTATCCTTTCCCAAACAGGACTGATGCACATATGACCTCAAAAAAGACTGTGACAGCATACAGAATACCTGTACCAATTCAAGCTAGACAAAATTTCAGCATAAAAAGGGAAAGTAGGCATAAATTGTCACCTCAAACAAGAAGCTTTTTGAAATTGACACCTTCTAAGACAAGAAAAAGAAATTTTTCTCCAGTTACAATCAGTATACCAATTTCAATTTTCAAGATCAACTTCCTTTGCCTAGAATAATCTGCAAGCCTCAAAATTCCATGGTAGGAGAAACTATATTAGCCATTATTTATAGAAATATCAAGAATTTTGATTAAAAAATTATCTCTATAATAAGAGATACTGTATGATAAATGATTTTTGAACCTTTGTGTAAAACCTCATGTAAAGTTTAATTAATACACATTAATTTGTAGCTTATTTTCATATTGCAGTATCACTTTCCTTCTAGATTTTCTGTGTAAGCTTTTATAATATGCACAGAATTATCATAATATGGGTAGGTAACAAATCAGAAAAAGTAATTATAAGTGAATGTAGACTACCAGAAATAAAAAGTAAAAGGCAAGTTATGTTGAGTCCATAGAGACTGACAGTAGATGTTTACTTCATTTTATCTAGGCAATGTTGATATGAATTAAAACTTTAATCAATATAATTACCAGTACACAAGCCAGAGAATATTAAAAACAGACACAATTTTTCATTAAATGTTTTTCAACCATTTCTTTCTCTTATTATGGTGCATATTCAAAAATATCAAATCATATACTACAATTATTAAAATGACTGTTTTATGTTGTTAAAATTGAGCTACCCACATAAAATTGCAAAGTAATTAACTGAACAAGATAAAAATGTTTAAATATGCTAAGTATGTAGCATACTGAAGCAATTTAATTACAATATTATAACTATTTATAATTCTTCAAGGAGACGTCTAAAAACATTAAAATTTCATGATCATCTACTACAAAGCAATAGATTTCCATATCCAAAGTCTATTTATAAAATTGCATATCAGCAGCTATTCAATTTCAAAAGCAGAAGATATCTCAAGTTATTTGAAGTTGACCTATTTTAGAATAATGAATTTGTGATCAGAAAAATCGAAAAAGGTTGCCTTTGAATGAAAGGTTATAAACCTGACATGTCCAAGTGAGAACGTTTGTATGGTGCAGGAGAATAGTACAGTAAGACAAAAGTTGAGTCTTCTTAGCACTTCTATAAGTATAGAAGACATACTTCGTAGAAATTTAACAATTTACAAAATACAAACTCTTATGACGATCTGTAACCGTGTCTTGATCAATGTCTCTTGCTCACTGTTCATTTATAGTCCATGTAAGTTCAAGAATTTCTGAAAATCAATCTTTTGTCTTCTCATGTATATTTTTAATGAAATTATATTGCATGCCCTAAGCCACTGATAATCTTTAGGAATGTTCTCTAGTTTGGATTCCTGGTACACATTTATATAATCTTTTACACCCGGAAGACAAAAGGATAGCAGGATTGCCCAGTTCTCACTCAGGCATCTGATTATCCAGGAACAAAGTGAAACAAATCACGTAACATGCAGCATTTGATAAGCTGGTTCAGTTCTCCAGGTTCCTCTTCAGCTAAGCTGGTGATATCTTATGTTTATGTTAACATCTAGCTAATCACAACCATATCATTTTATAGAATTAAGTGTTTTACTAATTTATTAATATTTTTATTAAAATGTTATTTCAGTGATTGATTAACATTAAAGACAGATCAATTTATGTTTTGAAAATGTGTCTAAACAGTGTCTTTTTAAGTCTGTGAGACAAGTTATTCTTCTGTAATAATAACTTACATCCTTATTAATAGTACCAACAGACCTTATCTAGCACAATGATTCATATAGCCCCAACATAAACTTCTTAAACCCTTAGAAATCTCACAGTTCTTATTTTATAAATGAGAAAACAGATATCACCTGAAGTATCTTACTCAACACCACAAAATACTATAAGACAGAGGTAGTATCTGTACACAAGTGATCTCAGTGCACAATACATTCATCACACCAAGCTTCAAACATGACAAGGTCTTTTGGGTGTTGGATTATTTCCGTTTACATTGGTTTGTTTGGATAGAAGACTATGTATAACTTTAATTCACCTTCATGATAGGCTTCAGTTTCTTCTGCAGCCACCTCTTCCATCCTGAGGGTGGATGGGCAATTTTTCTATACCTGACTTCCTTCTAAGACCTAACTCTAAAGAAATATCTTGGAAAAGAACATTTGACTCTGTTTCATAGTTTGACAGCAACTCAGTTTCCTGTTACATGAAAAATATAAGGCAGATTCATTGAAATAATCTTCATCTCCAGCTGACTGAACACAGATATAATTTTTTCTGTACTTTATGAATAGCAAATTTAGATTTAATTTTTATTAAAGGAAGGTCAGATCTCTTTTTCCATTTGGTGAAAAAAGTAAAACTACTAAGGGCATACCAGATAAGTAGAAAGTTTGATCACAACCACAAGATTAAAACTGGATGTCTCAGCTTCAAAAGAACAAAATTCCTAGTATTTTAAATTTTACAAGAAAGAGATGTAGATTGCAAAGACAGAATTGGCAATATGAATTATTGCAGAGTTATTCTTTCTTCACTACTCATTCCAAGCATTACCAGACATTGGCCTTTTATCTATATCATATATGGAATTCCATGGTAGGTTTTTCCATAATGTTTGATGTCCAAATCCTTGTTAGTATTGGTATCTTTTTATTTTTAGTAACTGCTAATAAGGAATATATTGTCATAATTCTCGTACTGAATCCAATAGAATACTAGAGTTAGCTTATATACTTAACACATGGAAGAATTACCAAAACACTATTCCTTCCTATCTTCACTGGCTGCTGGCTTCTCGGGAGTCCTCAATTACCAATTATGGATTTCTTTTGATTAACTGTGACTTCTAATGTTTGAAGAATCCTCTGATTGTAAATAGTCTTTCTGAATCATCTAGCATCCCAGTCCCTAGATAACTACACGTTTTATTTTTAAATCTTCCTTTCAGCAATTCCACGGCACTAAAGTTAATGGTTTGCTAAACCCTTGCCTACCATTAAAAGCAGGAATCTGAACATTTGTCTTTTAACTTTGTGTCTGTGCTACTTTCCATTCTTCTTAAACAGTTGTTCTTCTATAAAGGCTCAGTGGGGAGCTCTTCCCCACAGGTGCAATCAAGTGTTGACATACTCTGTTCTCTTAAGCTCCAGATTCAAAACATATTTATTGGAACAAAATTAGCCTTTGGAACATGTGGTGCATTCTCAGTTAATCTAATGGCAAAATAATGAAAAGCAGAAAAATCCAAACGATATTCTTGCATTTTTAACCATTTACTGCTACCACATAAAAGATTAAATATACTCTGTTGTCTACGTAACCTTGCACTAGAAAATAACTACCTTATGACACACAGTAAGCCTGCCTAAATTTAGCTTCAATCATGTAGCAAAAAGTTAATCAAACTTAAAAACGATTATTTCCTACATCATATAATTTTATGCCTTTGAATAAACAAAATATTTGTTATTACTACTGATAACCAATTAAAGATAAATTTAGTGTTAAATGTGTGTGTACATATATATACATATATGTATGTATACATACACACACACATATATATACACACACATATACACACACACACACACACACATATATATATATATATATATCCATGATATCACACACCCAACCCCAAGCTGAAGAGGTTTGCAGAACCATACCAAGTTGGTACAACTATACCAACCAATCAGAGCTCCCAGGGACTAAACCACTACCCAAACAGTACACATGGAAAGACCCATGGCTCCAGCTGCATATGTAGCAGAGGATGGCCTTGTTGAGCACCAAAGAGAGTAGAAGCCCTTGGTCCTGCCAGCCAAAGCTTGATCCCCCAGTAGAGGAGAATGTCAGGGCGGGGAGGCAGGAAGGGGTGAGTGGGTAGGTGGGGAAACACCTTTATAGATGCTGGAGGAGGGGGGATGGGATAGTAAATTTATGGATGGGAAACCGAAAAGGAGATAACATTTGAAATATAAATAAAAAATATCCTATAAAAAGAGAAAGAATATTATAGAATGCATAGGTATTTAAAATCAATTTCTTTAAAGAATGATTATATCACTACAGAATCTTAAGCTTACCTAAAATTGTATAAGGTACGGCTTTTTGTGTCTTTATTGTACAGAAAATCTGAATCATAACAACTGAACTCTACCATACTATTATTTCATTAATACTATTATGTCATTAGTAAGACTTTTAAGACTCAATATGCTATTTTCCTACATGCCTTATGTTTTCTTTTCTTGAATATTGGGTCAGCTAATGAAATGGACTCCAATTAGAATGTGTGTGTGTTATACTGAGAACAAATGTCAGTAAACCTCCTCTCATGAGTCTTAATCTAGATTCACTTACTAAACGAAAAGACCAGGCGAAGGCTGTGTCATTGAATCTATGAGAAAGTCAGTCACTTTAAGAATAACAATAAAGGCCAAATTCATTATAATGAGAGGTTTTTTTTTCTTAAATTTTTTTCTCAAAATTTCTCTTCAAAAAAGAAAGCCTACATGTCTAATTTCTATCATAAGCTATGTAGGAAGAAATTACCAAAGTACTATGGTTTTTGAATCCCAATGTTTGTGCTCCGAGGGCTATGTACATTATGTTAATTATTCCCACTGAGAAGTTGTACAAAACATTCATACACTTAAAAGGGAATGGTGTAAATATTCTAAAATAGTCTATTAGCTGGCAGTAAATATGACTCAACCACCAAGTTATATGTTCATATGTAGATCTGCTTTAGGGTCTGAGGAACAGAACAGCAAGCCTCCATTTCTTGCTTTTGACTTCTGTTGCATTCATTATGTGATTAAAAATGTCCTCTGTGAATGATGTTTTAAGCTTCATATTATGCACCTACACACTGAATGAACACGTTTGAAACAGAGCAAAGTGGACTGTTAACCAAATATGTTTGCTTTACCTTAGAGGTCACTCAGGAATGTGGACATCAGTATTGCCAAGCTCATGGATTCTCAGCCTGGGCAGTAGCAATCATCTACCTAAATTCCCCCATGTGGTTTTATTTTACTATGGTAGATTTCCTCTGCTGTTCTAAACTGCTGTGCTGTGATTTTTATACACCAGAAACAGCTGCTGTGCTCACTGATGGGAAGTGGAAGAAGTGAGTAAACAGCTTGCATCAGTGTATTAAATATTATGGAAACATTTCAAAGAAAAGATCGAGCCTGCAGCATAAATTAATATTTCAGATGTTATATCTCAAAGGAGACTTTACACAAGTCTCTTTCAGATATCACAATTGCAGAAGGACTAAATGGGAAAGTTATTTATTTTTATCACTTTTATCATGACTTTTCTCAGAAAACATAGATTCTTAAGTTAAGGAATGCAAAAATTCTATATTGAAGTCTGAAGAATTATAAATTACTATTATTTGTCAATATTTAGAATAGTATGGCATTCTCTACAGGTCCTCCAGTTATAATAGGCAGAGTTAATTTTAACATCATAGATTTATAATACTCTAATAAACCAATTTAAAAGTAAAGTTTGAGCATAAGTATGGAGTTAAGTAAACAATGAAGTTGTTAAAGACTATTCTAATTATTTTTTTTAGTCATTCATTGTAACACACAAACATGCAGATATAAATCCTTTGGGAAAGACTAAAGTATTCAAGGTTGTAATGGTGTATACCTTTAATAGCAGGACTCTGGAGGCTCAGATATGTATAACTAAGTCAGTTTGATGTTAGCCTGGTCAACAAAATGAATTCCAGGAGAGTTAACAGGCTGTTAATGCAGAGAAACTCTATCTCACCACATGCAAAGTAGCAGAAACAAACAAAGAAAATACTAAAATGAACCAATTTAGTAACACATTAAACCACTCTTGAAGAAGATAGTTATAGTAATTCTACCATTACATAAAATTTCATAAAACATGAGAAAAGTCTAGAAGATAACTTACATTAGTGTTTTTGACATGATAAAGCATATAGAAATGGCCGCTTACTACGAAACTGACAATAATCTGTATAAATGCAAAGTGGTGCCAGACGTATATAATAACCAGTGCAGAAGAAAAGCAAAAAAACATACCCAGTATTTCCTGTCAACGTTCCTGTCAAGGTTCCTGTCAAGGTTCCTGTCAAGGAACGGGGAGCAAAGAATATGCATTTCTCTACCTTCAACATTTCTCCTTTAGTTCTGGTCTCAGTTTTTCCTGCTAAAGCTTCTCAGATGTTTGGAAATGTGTGGTTGTCTTCTTTTACAGATACATTAGCAAAACAATACGGGCCAGAAGAAAACTGTACCAGAAATCTGAAATACATAACGTAATGGTTTTACTATGGAGTGAGCCTGGTAGGTCATTCCAATGAGGGGGACTGCTGAAAACCAGAATGCTGGAGCTAGTTCGATTCTCCAAAGAGAATTTCTACCTAATTTCTTCTATGAAGAATTGATATAATGAGTGCTGAAATGCAATAGCAGTTTACTCTTCTAGAATATAGAGATATTAACTTTATGATACCAACATCTGGTGCTTGGACCAACTTTTCCTGAAACTAAACCTCTAGCTTCTGCATATGTGCTTAGTATGGGGTGAAGGAGTATAAGTGGTTAAGCATGCAAGTTAAAAAACTTTGGCCCAACAGATTAATAACCTAAGCTATTCTGAATATGGGGGCATATAGTCTTCATTTTTACAGGAGAAATGATATTTCTCTTGAGCATCTGACAGATTTTACAGACTAGATATATATTTCTTCTATTACTTGTCTTAAACCTTGTCAATCCTTTAAACCAGTTATATTTTATCATTGACTCTCATAATTTAAGATTTTGTTCATCGTCTCTGCTATCTACCATTACTGGTTAAAGGCAGCCATATAGGCGGCAATGTGTAATCAATAAAGGATGGCAACATGGAGACCTGTGCTTCTATCCCAGGTAAAAGGATGTATTTCCTTATCACTTTTTGCTCCTTCAACTCAGGGTTTTGTCTTGTTCGTGTTAAGTATATCTGAAAATATACAATTTGAAACAAACACAAGGAAACAAATGATCTATAACATATAAAGAGACTACTAGACATAAAAAGAATCCAGTTACGTATCTTAAAGTGGCATTTTAACATATGTTAGAATTGAGATTGTAAAATGTATACCCATGTGTGCGCTTGTGTGTATGTATGTACATTTCTCTGTTTTCAATTGTTTTATGTAAGGTACAACATATCATTTTACTATCCCATATCAATTATTATAAACAGTAGTATATATTTTTCTTAACTAAACTGCAGAGAATAAATAAACAACTAAAAATTTGATCTTTATTTCATCATTTCTAAGCTCCCCCAAAATACTTTCAAAGAACATGTGTTTGAGATCAGGCATGGCAGGGGTAGAGCCTGATGCATAATATAATCAAATGGATGCATGGCACAGGAGATAGACAGATGTTTATGAAAATAAATACAAGTGATCTAGGTAGGGAATATATACCTTGTCTCTAGCATGCCTATAGTCAAAATGGGTTCTGCTCCCACATATTTAACCAAAGTACAAAGAACATATTTTTCTTTGAGAATTACAGACAAACAGATGTTCCTTATCACTTACAGAATTTTTCCTTTCTTTTTATTTTTCTGGTTTTGAGAAAGTGACTTACAGTCCTTCTAGTATGGCTTGGAATTCCCTATATGTTCTAGGCTAGTCTTGAACTCTTGGCAACATTCCTTTCAAAGGCCTCAGAGTGATGAAATTATTATAATTTCAGATCTGGCTTATCCCACCTGTTTCAGAAATCATATTTTTAAGGAAGAAATTGTGTTTCACAAAATGAGTGGTATGGCCTTCAATCCTTTTATAATAATTATTCTGCTTCAACAACAACAACAAAATACAAGCCCAGAAGCAACCCTGTCCACAGGCATAACTACTTTTAGAGCGTTGATTATGAGGTTAAAAAAAATTCAATATGAAAATCAATGAAATACCATTTACAAAGAATAGTATATATTTAGCCAAAATCATCAGGACTTATAATAAAAATGTCCCACATAGTTTAGACAAAATTATAAATTAGAAGTGTGCAATAGTTGTAAGAATAAAAGATTTATGAGAAGCAAAATGGCTATCAAATAAATGAAAAAGGTTTCTGGTTCTGTTTTCATAGTAAATTATTAGCAATCCTATAAAACTTTAAGTCTTAAAGTGATAGCACATCTCGATGTGACACAATCATAAGGTTAATTTCCCACTTGTAGAATGACCTAGAAGTTGTACTGCTTTGTTTGGGAAACAATTGGAAGAAAATTAAATTTCAGCTATGAGTTCAATCCTATTATCTTTTCTCAAATATAGATTCTCCATCTCCATAATTCAGTTCAATATGTTAAATGAGAGTTAAAAGAATAGCTTTCAAACAAACAAAAAATGTAGAAATTCAAGGAAAAGTTAATATATCCTAGAGACAGAAAAGCACACATCATAAATGCAGACAATCTTATCACTCTCATCTTAAATGAATCCCAAACATCAGGAATCAGCACTGAATTATTTAAATAGAAAACGAACATTCTGAATATCTACCGTTTTCTCATTTCGTATTTTGGTATTTTTAAGAAACTATGCTGAACTTATATAGGACAGGTGGCCTTGTTGATAAAGACATATAGACTTAGTTCTTCAGAGGCTGAAGCCGGTAGAACAGATTCTGTTCATAATAAATTACACAGGCAAACCTTGTCTCAAAGAAAAAAATAAATTCCCCCTTTGAATTTTATTTTCTTTTTTATTGGATTTTTTCTTTACATTTCAAATGTTATCTCCATTGCCCAACTCAACCAACCACCCCTTCCCGCCTTCGCCCCCACCCCTCCAACATTTCCCCAAGGGCTTCTCCTCCCTTTGGTGCCCAACAGGACCATCCTCTGCTACGTATAAAGCTGGAACCATAGGTCTGTCCATGTGTACTTTTTGATTTAGTCCCTGGGAGCTCTGGTTGGTTGGTATAGTTTTTCATTTGGGCTTGCCACCCCCTTTTTCTCCTTCAATCCTTTCTCTAACTCTTCCAATGGGAGCCCCTGTCTCAGCTCAATGGTTGGCTGCTAGCATTCACCTCTGTATTTGTCATGCTCTGGCACAGCCTCTCAGGAGACAGCTATATCAGGCTCCTGTCAGAATGCACTTCTTAACATCAACAATATTGTATGGGTTTGGTGGCTGTATGTATATTGGCTGGATCCCCAGGTGGGGCAATCTCTGAATGGCCATTTCCTCAGTCTCTGCCCCAAACTTTGTCTCCATATCTCCTCTTATGAATATTTTTGTTCGCCCCTAAGCACTGAAGCATTTCCATTTTGGTTGTGCTTCTTTGCTTCCTGTGGTCTGTGGATTGTATTTTGGGTAATTCCAGCTTTTGGGTTAATATCCACTTCTCAGTGAGTGCATACCATGTGTGGTTTTTTGGGGTTGGGTTACATCACTCAGGATGATATTTTCTCGTTCCATCCATTTGCCTATGAATTTCATAAAGTCATTGTTTTAAATAGTTGAGCTCCACTGTGTAGACCACATTTTCTTTTAAGAAGTACCTTTTATGGTATTGATTCCAGACAGATTAATAATGGTCTACCCTGGGAGAGCTCTCAAAAACTGAGCCACCAACCAGGCCATATATATCAGCTGATATGAGGCCCTCAATACATATACAGTCAGAGAAGACGCACCTAACCCTTGAGAGTCTTGGGGACCCAGGGAGTGGTGTGCTCTGGTATGGTGGGTGGAATGGGGTGATTGGGGGGAAGGATGGGAGGTATGGGATGTGTAACAGTCAGAGGGTAGAACAGAACGGGCATAAAATCTGGACTGTAAAAAGAGATTAAAGAATTAAAATAAAAAGAAATATTTAAAATAAAAAATTATTCACATCTCACACACACACACACACACACACACACACACAAAGACACTTCTTTTCAGAATAGTTTTTGTTTATAGCTACTTTGTAGAGCTCATTTTCTTTATTCCTAAGGAAAGTGAAGGATAGGAGTTTTGAGTTAAAAGTCCTGTGTAACACAGAAAGCCATGTTTTTGCATGACAAAAGCTATGTGTTTTTGGTAATTAGAATTTGTTTATGTATAGAATAACTTACCTATAATATATAACTTCCATTTTAAATTGTACTATAAGTAACCATTGTTTTAATAATGCAAAACCTTTACATTTTCAGTGTTACAAAATAGCAAAAAGCAATAATAACATTACTTCATGATATATTTTAGCTAATAATGATATAATATTAGTTTTGAGAAAAAAATATTTCTAAAACCAAATAAACCTACATGTTCATTTTAACTAACAACCTACAAGATATGTTTAACAGTAATGAAACTTATTACTGTTATGCAGACAAAGAACAGAGACCCACTGAATGACCTATTTTAACCATAATATATAGTGGATTTTTCAGGTCATAGAAGAGTAATTTATTAAAGAGGGTTACAAATTAACCAGAAGCCACTCTATCTATGCTATCAAGATGAGGAATTCCTAACTGAAAATTCACAAATCTATTTCAATTATGAGTTTTAAACCTTTATATTCGTAATTATATTAATTTTAGGTAGTATTTAACATGTATCAGCCTTGGGGTATTGTGTTACTTAATGATCACAATGTCTTCTCAACCTTCATCTTCACCATCTTTCTTTTGACCCAGAAGAAAATAAGACTGTGAAAATTAAAACATTGCTCAAGGTCATGAACTCACAAGAATACAAAATAGAAATTTGAAATTTTATTGGAGTATCATTAAAAAGTACTATATTAAAATACAAGCTACCAATTTCAATAAAACAAAAAGATCCCCATATAAAAATGTCCCCATTTGATGTAGGAGGAAACTTTTCTGATAATAACTGAGTATAGATCTATGAGTATATCCAAATACCATTGAATCATTTTTATTTCTTTTATTTTTAAAGACTAATATTGAGTTTTGTGCCTAGTTCCCTAGATTATCTATTCTCAGTCAGTAAAGCAGGGTTGATGAGGGGTTCCGTTTCACGCAGTGGGCCTTAAGTCAAATCAAATATTTGTGAGTTACTCCCGTAAGATTTATGCCACAATTAATGTAACGTATCTTGCAAAAAGAACACCATTGTATATCAAAGAGTTTGTGGCTAGTTTGGGGTTTGTACCTTTCTTTACCAAGAAAACTAAAACACTGGGTTGAAGGCTCTATGTAGGCACCAGCTCAAAATTTTCTTGCTCAATGAGTTGTGTAGGTACTTTTTTTTTTTTTCAGTAATGAGACCTTGTTGTCTCTTTGCAAAGATCGACCTATTAACCTGGCAATAGCCTGGGTGGTTTAAGGATTCCCATGGGAGCCTGTTGGCCAACTACTCAATTAGATTGAACACCTTACTGGTACTGGAAACTTCATTTGGTGATAAGAGATGTCAGGACAAACAAACATCTGAAGAAACCACAGTAATTGAAACTTTGTGATTTTAAATAACTTTCAGAAAACTCTGTAAAACGTCACTGAAACAATGGATGCTTACCTGTCACATTGGTACATAGCAATAGACACCTAGTCACTACAACCTCAGTCATGATATGAGCAATTATAAATACTCAAGTCTTTATCACCACCCATTATCAAATAACAAGATAAAAACCCATGCTACCATTGAATTAGTAACATTCTGATGTTGAAGGATAAAATCTCACATAAATTGGAGAAATGTATTAAATGTATGGCTATTTCACTTCAGTAGTTAGAATAACAATGTATGTTCATGCTTTCTATTAAAATTGTAAAGAAATATTGTTCGTTAGTCCATCTGGGAAAATAGGTTTACAAATTTTATGCAATATATGATTTCACCTTGTAAATACTTTTAGACTACAATGTTATGAGCTTAATTTATCTTACTTAAAAGTTTTAGTTAATTCCCAGCATAGCTAGTATAGTCTTGTGTGGAACATAGGTTAAGTTGATTTGGAATTTAAAAAGCAAATTGAAATTATTGAACTTTCTAGATTCAAATTAAATAACATATGGAAATTTAACTCTTCAAGGTTATAAATAATAAAGGCTAAAAATCTGTTTAGTTTTAATTAATAGTTAAATAGAATTTAAGAAACTTTTAGAAAACTTAAGCAGCATCCTACAGCACATAGGTGTAGTAAAGGACATTTACAGGATGCCTTCACTTAGGTCAAATAGAAGGATCTAATAAAAATGCTTCTGCAAGGGAAAACACTCAGTGTAGTGAAGAGGAACCTTGGAGAATGGGAGAGAATTTTAGTCAACTATATCTGATAAAGGGTTTATATCTAAGATTTATATATTTTTATATGATATATATAAGTATATATAAATCATATATATAAATATATAAATAACATATATATAACTACCGAAGCATCAAAGCCACCAATCCATAAATAATGGGATATGAGCAGAGAATTCTAAAGAGAAGAAATAAAAATGGCTAAGAAATAACTCAAAGCATATATGGTTATTCATAATTAAATATAAACCACATCTTTTGTAATTAAGAAAGGCCTCCATAGAATTGGCCATTTAATTTCTGCTGAAAAATTTAAATGTAAATGCTAAAATGGAGTTTCCCTATGAGAATGAAACAACGTCTCTACTAGATACGAATGCAAAATGAATAGAAAGCTCATTGCTTAGATATCGTGCCTCTTTTAGAGTTATTGGCCAGTGAGTCCCAAGCTTTCTAGGCTATTGAATTTGTTGTTACACTCCCCTAGAACATAAGTAATATCCTATTTTCTAGGGCAGCAAAAAACTGAGGTATAGAATATGAAGAAACCAAGATGGTAATGACTTAGAAGCCATATTTCTGCTGTCTGACTTCCAAAGTCCTAGAAAACGCTACACATGCTCTCTGGGAGAAAAAGTAACCATCAATTTTACCCATATATGAATGAACTCTGAAAGCTATAATAATGACTGCCCACTGGAGCAATAGCAGCAGGAACGTCAAGGCATCACCCAACCTCTTTTGCTGATTGCACTTAAGTCTAAAAGAAGCCAGTACTAGGCATCATTATCAGGCCAAGAACTTTTGGCTAGATGGATCATACACACTAGGGAAAATCCCACTGCAATCCATTGGTAAAGAGAAATAATATTAAAGAGACTCCTTGGGGCCATTATACCCATAGATTAACACATTTTTCAACCTTCATTAGAAAAGTTTCTATTTACAGTAGATGGTGTTTAATACAGAGATTCACATGTGGTCAAGAAACAAAAAACAAAATACTGCAAAATGTTCAGTCCAAAATGAATCACATATACTGATGCAACTGGTCTGCCCAGTTCTCAGGGATCGTTGCTGAGAAGGAAAAGGACTGCCAGAGCCTGAGGTAGTAGATGACTACAGCATCTTCTACCTTATCCTGTCTCTTTTATTCCCTCCCCTTTTTTCTCCCTCCCAGCCACTTTCACTTCACCTTTGGATTTTATACAAAAGCAAGTTGAGCAAGCCAGGGGAAGCAAGACAGTAAGACACATCCCTCAATGACCTATGGACCAGCTCCTGCTTCCTGGCCTGTTTGAGTTCCAGTCCTGACTTCCTTTGGTGATGAGTAGCAACATGGAAGTGTAAGCTGAATAAACCCTTTCCTCCCCAACTTGCCTCTTGGTCAAGATGTTTTATGCAGGAATAGAAACCCTGACTAAGACAGTACTTTTTAATTTTTAATTTTAATGTTTATTATTCCTTAATTAATTATTGAAACGCATATGGTTCATGTCTAAAGTTAGCTAATTTTTGGGGTTGGGGATTTAGCTCAGTGGTAGAGCGCTTGCCTAGGAAGCGCAAGGTCCTGGGTTTGGTCCCCAGCTCCGAAAAAAAAGAACCAAAAAATAAAATAAAATAAAAATAAATAAAGTTAGCTAATTTTTTTCTTTCTCCTTTCAATGAGACTACATTGGTCTATCTATGATGTCAACATGTCAAAAATCACTAAGAATACATTTGCATCTCATCTTGTATTTTATATCTAATGAACATAGAAAACAATGTTTAGGCAATTCATTAAAATTAATCTATTGCAATGTCTCCCCAAAATAAAGATAAAAGACCTATAGAGAGCCTTTTCACACTTCCTCTGTGAAAATTAACCCCAAATAGAATGTTTAAAATGTCATTTTAAAAATAAGATACAACTTTAATTATCTGTACTCAATTCTCCACATATCTTTCACATCAGCATACAAATACCAGCTTGTTTAGGGAGGAAGAAACATAATCTCATATTTTTCTTACCAATGCTGTAATATAGTGGCATAGAAAAGTTCAAGACTACTTCTTCAAATACAATACATGGACAATTCTAAATTTCCATTACAATTTTACCCCCAAATTTGTATATCGAAGAGGTAAATACTATCTCTTCTCCAAGAACAATCCCCTAGGGAAATATGCTGGTATTTAATCATAGCCACAATGTAACATACACACAGTGCATGGCTCTACAAGGATTCCAAGTGCATCCTCTAAAAAGGGGGCATGGTGACTGCAGACTCACTGTGATGAGGTTACTTCACTACTTAAAAAACCATGTGAGAATGGAACTTCAGGATTGGATTATTGTCATAAAGTCTCAATTCCACTCTTTATTTCCCTCCACCGCTTCCATCATCAGAAGAAAGGAGTCTATTTTTCCTCTCTGACCTGCAGTTTTCCAGCCATTTTGAACAATGGCATTTCTCTGTCACTCAGACACAGAAGCTGATGTCCCTTTGCTCCTATTTCCTGCTTTCCATTGTTCTCAGTACAAAATTTTCAGGAATCCTTTAAATTTTCTTCTATCAGCGTTTTCTTTTTATTCACATTCAGGGACCATAATAAGGCAGGGCATGTTACAAGAGGCAGCAAAGAACGACTTTGAATTCTCAGACACTAAAATATTAATTCTACAATACTGGAGAAAAACACAGGGAGAGATTAGGTGTCATTTACTGTTTCTAGGAACAGAAGATGACATGGGAGCAAATTTATTACAGAGAATAGTTTGTAACAGCATCAACATTTAGAATAAGAACTGGGCAGAATAATCCCATGTTAAAGTTGCCCAGATCTGTCACTCAAATCATTTTAACTGAGCATCTAGTTATCTGAGTGAATCTGAGAGTATATGGCTTGTGGTTTAGCTAATGGAATGGTAGTGGTGTTCTCACAATCTAAAGAAAAATGAAGGATGAATGACCCCTATAATATCAGAGCAACTATTTTATAAGGAAGATACATAACGTCAGTTCCCATCCTTTCCCTTGAAGACACAGCAGAGCATGTTACTGGTATTGCTCAGTTCTTCATTAACAAGGGAAAACTACATTTTTGATGTAAATAAAACAGATGGATACTATATTTCTGGGTAATCTTCCAGCCCCACTTTCAGGAAGACCCTTGCTAGCCTCCATAACAGCCATAAGACAGTAAACAGCACAGTAAGAATATAACTAATATCTATGGTGTCAGATCTCTATTTTACAATCATTGCCTTAACTACACCTGACAAAACAGTCTACATGGAACTTAATATGTAGATTAAACCACAAAAGAACCATAATGATAACTACCCATGCCTTTTACTACATTGGCGAAGTGGTCTGTCTGGTCTAATTCATCCAAGATGACTAACAAGGAAAATGAATGCAAAATCCATAAACATTTTTGAATCAAGAGTCTACAACTATAACTACAAAAAGCTGAATTACTTTGTTTTGACATCAAAAATAGGAAATAAACATAGCAAGGAGCCAAGATGCAGCTCAGCAAAATTGGCATAGCATCAAACCACACCCTCATTATCTTTGTTTTTTAGCCTCAGTGGAAAAAATTTACTCTTCTTAGTCTTAAACAAAGAACCATCTCCCTGAAATATATGGAGATAAATCCAAAGACCTTTTACTTCACAAGACACTGACAGCAAAGTTTAGTTAACAGACCATCACCTAGACAAGATATTTATATCTTGCCCTTAAGACGCAGGAAAAAATTTCTGAAAGAAGGAATGAAAACAACACCAGAGCCAAAAGATGGGGAGATGGGCTACAAGTACTATGTCCTGTTAGTGCACAGATATGGAAACTATGAGATCACAGCATCTGTGCCTATCCAACAGTCAGCTAGTCATACAGGGGAGAGGACATATGGGGTCCTTTCCCATACTTCAGATACACTGTCAATCAACAGATCACAGGAGATGATGAGGCACAGTATCTATTTGTCTGTGCAAAGGTGAACCTACTAGGTTTTGATGGTTGTAAGCAAACTCAGAATCACTAGGAAAGCCATGAAGATTGTCTAAGGGACAGCCAAAGCAATATAAGACAAAGCAATATAGGAATGCAATGTGCCATCTGTCACATCACACTCACATCATACTCTTGGATTTCTCCCTTTTCCTTCTCCCTAAACCTTCTTTTCCGTCCCCTGATCCATCAAATAATCATTTACTGAGCCAAATCTGCTTCATTCAATTTTGTGCAGACTAGATTGGAAAATAAGTTATTGGTCGAATATAATTTTATTTACAAAATTATAACAGCCTACAGTTCACAGCTGCTTTCACACAAAAGTAACAGTTTAGTAGTTACAGCAAGGACCATCAAAAACTTAAATATGTACTATTTTAGTTTCTATAGCAACAGTTTATAGATCCAGGACTCAGCTTTGTTATTCTTCTTGTCCCATTTCACACAGTTTCTTTGGCAGTCAACCCTGATTATTTTATGTTCAGAAGCTGCAAGAAAAGACCTATCTGCCTACATCTTCAGCTTCAAAGGTCCAGGTCCCAGGGTCTTCTGACAATTCAGAAGTTTGATGAGTTATGAAATAATAGACGTTGGTGGAAAAAATAATTTATAGAGAAATTAAGTCCTATCACAAAGTCGATGATTGTTCATTAACATCAACATTATTTTTTCCCCATTTCTCTAACAATATTCAGCACCATTGTTACAAGCATAAGGCAAAGAGAGTTTCAGCCTAGTGGGGATTTGATGATACCAATAGAAAAAATGAAAAGCATTTGAGATTTGCACAGGGGTAATATTTAACTTAAATACCAGTAGTCAGCATAAAACATGCATGCTAAACTAGAAAATAATACAAAGAAGAGACATTAGCCTTAAAACTATGTCAGTCTGACCAAGGTTCACAGCAGTGACAAATGGTCTCAATATATTAACATGATGTCTTCAAAGAGGACCCAAGCTGGATCTGACATTAAAGATAGAAAAGAAAAATGAACAAATTCTACTTAACACGACTTACGGGACTCTTTACTGTGAGATACTTGAAAACGAATTTTTTTACTACCAATCTCAGAAACTAGAGACCACATGTGAGGGCACCATTCACAGGAAAAAATCATAACTCCGATAGTTCTCTAAAACAAAATCCAGTGCACATATGAGACCTCAAAAGGACATATTTCAACAGTTACAAATACAGTACCATTATTTATAACCTTAAGAAAATTGCAATTTTACAAGTTAACACACTAAGAAACAAATAAATTCAAACTTAAATATAAAAATTAATATTTTCATTATGGTAAAAGGACTACAATACTGATGATCAAATCAATCTGGTAAAGTAGCATTGATACAAGTATCAAATGACAATCTTATATGTGTGAAAATCATCAGTTTCATTAAAGACTGTTGACTATCACCAAAGTATGCATGCCACTATAGTAACCTTGAGGCCCATAGTGGTCTTTGATGTGGTTCATAGGTATCACAGCTACATAGAATCATTGGTTGCCTTCCTTTTTTTTTTTTTTTTTTTTTGGAAGCTTCTATGTTCCTTTTGGTACCATGAAAGTTAGTTTACAAATAGGGTAATTTCAGATCAAATGTAGCTCAGTGTTTTTTATACCTTGCTTTTTTCTTGTTTGTTTGTTGTTTGTGTGTATGTGTTTAATGTTACAATATCAAAAATTAATAATAATTAAAGATAAAAAAGAATCATGACGTTTGTGTCTCTCATGGAATATTGATGATGAAATTATTTCAGAGAGAGAATGAATGTATGTATTGAAAGAGGCTCACATATAAAATTCAAGATATCACTAACTTTAAAAGCACATTTGAAGACCATGAGGGTTCAACCCAATACATAGAAAGTTAACTAAGGAATGCAAGTAGAAATAATTTTCCATAAGAAAGAGTACACCAATTATTTATACAATATAAAATGGCCCTGAAAATATATAAAAGTAACATTAAACAAAATGAGAAGATAATATTTAGGAAAATATATCTATATACATGCATGAATATTTCAATGTAACAATAATCAGCAAAAATAGGCCAGGAATTTGAGGAGGAATATGAAAGGGTTTGGAAGGAAGAAAAGGGAAAGTGAAATGAAACACTTATATTATTATATCAAAAATGAAAGAAAGAATAAGAGAAAGAATAACTGTACTGCTGAAATATTCAATTTTTAAAACATTAATTTATTATATGTTCATGATATAAAAACTTTGCTTATTGCTATCAAATTTCATTAATTTCAAACCTTGTGTCTTAGTTAATGTTTTACTGCTGTAAACAGACAGCATAACCAAGACAAGTCTTATAAAGGACAACATTTAATTGGGGCTGGCTTACAGGTTCAGAGGTTCAGTCCATTATCATCAAGGTGGGAGTATGGTAGCATCCAGGAAAGCATAGTGCACACAGAGCTGAGGGTTCTACATCTTCATCTGAAGGGTGCTAGCAGAATACTGGCTTCCAACCAGCTACGAAGAGGGTGTTAAGCCCTCTCCCACAGTGACACACCTACTACACCAGGGCTTTATTTCCTAATAGTGCCACTCCCTGGGCCAAACATATACAATCCATCACACCTTGTTTTGGTTTTTCCTCAATTTTATCACCAAAATAATCAAATCAAATTTGACTTCCAAAATCAATATAATATGCCACGATAGAAATTAAGAATATCTAAAAATGAAAGGTACAAGGAAAATAAATGGCTCATCAAAAAAGATAATGACAGATTAATAGAGAATCCCCTTCCCAAAGTAAAAGCAATGAATGAATATTAAGGAATATAATTAGTCTCTTCTTTTTCTCCATATAAATTATTCTCTCCATGTAAACTATCCAACTATATCTAGGTATTGTCAGAGCATTGGCTTATTCAGAAAAGATAGATAAATTAAACCACAGTAAATAAATTTTTCTATAGTTCTGTACCTCTGGCATAGTACTGTTAAAGGTGAAGAGAGCATGTTCATGGATAGAGCACCGAGGCACTTGATCTCCTTGGAGTAATAATTATAATTTACTTACACCTACCCTTAACTTCTTAACTTCATAGCTTCTTCTATCCTTCTCCTCACCACCGGAAGCTCTGGTACTAATTCTTGAGATGTTAATGCCACACAACAAACCAGGATCAGTTCTCAGGAATTTAATTGCTTTGTCAGATCCAAATTTTATATTAGTAGGAGATAATCCCCATCTGCTCTGATTTCAAAATTCACCTAAGTTCAGTAGAATATTTTAATTCTCGAAAATCGATATTTGTTGAAGACAGCATACATTATATGATCAAGTTACTAAAGAAATGTAAAAGTGTTTCAACTAAACTTATGATTTAAATGTTCCTCTCCTCTCTCTCTCTCTCTCTCTCTCTCTCTCTCTCTCTCTCTCTCTCTCTCTCTCTCTCTCTCTCCCCTTCCCCTCCCTCCTCAAATCTCTCTCTCTCTCTTTTCTTTCTTCATTCATTCACTTTACATCCAGTCCCTTCCTCTCCTCCCAGACTCCCTGTCACATGTTAGCAATATCAAATATATACAAAGATCACAGGGGAAATAGAATTACAAGAAAACTTTACCAGACTAATATGAAGTTATATTTACAAAGATATCTCCTTTTGTATTAGATCAAATTCTATTGTGTAAAAAATTAATCTCCAGAAAAAGATAGAGAAAAAAAATAAGCCAAATGTCCTTAATGTAACTTATCCAACATTACTCCCAAAGTTTAGAGTTACCAAAAGAATTGTAACTTGCTAAAGTAAAGTTTTCTACCAAGAAAAGTTTCATACTACAATTTGTAAAAGAGCCTAAGGTTAGATTTTAAGCTGTGATCAGAACCAAGCGTGTGCATACATCAAAGTAAGATCTTCTGTTTTATGTATCTCTGCAGAACAATTAAGGATTTTGTTATTAGCCATCTGCTTTCCTTTGGCTTTAGTTTTCAGTGAAATTTAAAAGAAGAGGAAACATTTGAATCACCATAGGCAGGAGACTTTATTTGTATTAGACTGAAAATTTCGGCCTTGGTCTTAAAAAAACGGAGTCTTTCAACTGAGCTGATAAATTAGCTATGTGTTAAGACAAGGTAATGGGTCAACTAGAAAATCTCTCATTAGGAAAGTTTCTGAGAGTTGGAAGGTTATCATAGGAATGCCAATTAAAATGTCCTAAAAGCTAACACTAAAAACTTCTCTTCCATAGATGGACTTCTTCAAAGGTCTTCATTGTCTTATTTCTCAACAGAAGTAGAAAAATATGTGCTAATCACTTAAACATTAAAAAATATGCTTGCTTAATTGTATTTGGGATGTATGCTATATACTGTGAGAAGATTATGCATATATTTTTAGAGTATAAGCTATTCTTTCTAGTGACAACTTCTTTGGAATTTTCTGTGAAAATAGCTTCTTCTAATAAAAATATTTTCCATTAATAATGCCCTCTCTACCACAAGAGCTAGGAAATTAAAAAAAAAACTAATGAGAAAAGAAATCCAGCATTTGCATTTCATTAAAAGACTATTCAGAGAAATTTTTAAATATTCAGAAAAGGAGAATAAACTTAAAATTATATGGCCAGGTTCAGTCACATTAAAAATATGTTTTTCATAGCATATGTGTGTGTGTGTGTGTGTGTATGTATATACATATATATATATATATATATATATATATATATATATACATCCCCTCTTTGTTGCACTTTGAATAAGCAGTCTTAGAGTACATGAGTGTTCACGGAGAATATTCCAAAGAACTACAGATGGATCTACAGTCAACTTGAAACATCAAAATTAGTTCTTTGTACGAATTCTTCCATTCTAGTCACTAAAGTAAACGTTTGGAAGAAAACCTTACCCCTCAAAGCAAGTTGAATCAGTACATAGTTTAGAAAACTAAAATATTTTCTGTTGATTAAATCCAACTTTTTAAAGGAAAAATTACTCAGAAGATTTAGAATGACAGAAAGTTAATGCCTGGATAAAAGCTTAGTGGATACCCAGAGTGGTCCAATGATGAAGAATCCCTCCATGCATGGAGCGTGGACAGTAGGTACTCTGAGTTCAGCTGTATGACCACAGGTACTCAAGAACCTCGGGAGCTGCAAGGTCTTGAGAGAAACACAGTTAATCTTCTATGGAAAGGGCAGAAAACTTTATAAATAGCCACCTCTTATCTGAGAAACAAAAATGGGATCCCAAAGTATAGCCTGCAAAATATCCTGCCTGTTTTTACTGGTTTTCACTCTTTAAATATTCATTTAGATATACCATACATCAACTTCATTGTCTGATTTCTCCTCTTATACTCTTTTCTGCCCTTCTTCCTTCAAATCTTTTATTTTCTTAGATAATTTATTTCTATTCTCACTAGATATAAATTAGATCTTGTGCAAGTATGTAAAAATCTAGAAATCTTTACTAAAAAGCAAAAGATTTATATGATCTGAAAAGAAACCAGAGTAAGTACACATGGACAGACCCATGGCTCCAGCTGCATATATAGTAAAGGACGACCTTGTTGGGCACCAATGGGAGGAGAAGCCCTTGGTCCTGACAAGGCTGGAACCCCCAGTGTAGGGGAATGTCAGGGCAGGGAGGCAGGAAGAGGTGGATGGATAGGTAGGGGAACACCCTTATAGAAGAAGTGGGAGGGGTAAGGGATAGGTGGTTTATGGACAGGAAACCGGGAAAGGGAATGACATTTGAAATGTAAAATTAAAAAAAAAAAAAACAGGAAAAATATCCAAGAAAAAAAAAAGATTTCTGTTTGCTCATATCTTCACTTTCATTGTTTGACAATGGTCCTGTGTATAAAATTAATCTTGATCATATATAACCACAACTCCCCCTCCCTATCTCTTCAGTAAGCCCCAAACTCTTCACCACAATTTCCCCTTTTGATCCCCTGTAAGAATCTTCAAACAGTCCCTCCTACCACCCCAGTAGCCTCTGATTCTTCTCATTCCTCTCAAGCATTCCAAATATATCCTCTGACCATCTTCATGTTCTATCACTTCTTTGTTAATAGCTCTCTGAGACCAGAGTGTGATTGCTCTTGGGATGTCTAATTGTCTTTACCTCATATATTTAACCAACCCTGTAAGTCCTGCCACGTTCAACAGATAGCCATTCTCTCTCTATAAGTTTTTCACTATTTCTGTCCCTCTTCTAGGATATTCCCTGAGCCTCTCAGGGGATAGGAGCGGGCACTGATATGAGCAATTCATTTAGGGGTAAACATTTATGCTATGGGGAGCTAAAAGTTCACAGTGATAGTACATTTGAAGATAGTTTGGATTAACTCAAACTAAAAGTTCTTATGGGAATCCATTAAGTTGGAGTTAAGTCTCAGTATCAATCTGTAGGATATCTCCCAATAAGTCATTGGCCAAGGTAGAGTTAGACATCCGCAAAAACACAGATTACTACTATTATTAATTACTGTCCATTAGAACAAGATGGTAAGACTCAATTGCTGAAAATACAGTGTATTTTGTTTGGAAATTAACTAAATCTTCCTCCCTGCTGACTTGCTCACTTTTCTTTCTTTCTTTCCTTCCTTCCTTCCTTCTTTCTTTCTTTCTTTCTTTCTTCCTTCCTTTCATTTGCTTGTTCTTCCTCCCTTCGTTTTATGATACAACTTGCAATTTTTCAACTTTACTTTAATTAATTTATTTATTCACATCAATGCTGCTCTCTCTCCTGGTCCCCTCCTCACAGAGATCCATCCCACCTTCCCCTTTCCTCTGAGTACATGGTGTCCCTCTGGGTATTCCCCACTCTGGAACATCAAGTTTGAGCCAGGGTAGGCACATGCCCTCTCACTGAGAGCAGGAAAGGCAGCCCTGTTGGGAAACAGATTCCACAGTCAAGGATAGCCTCTGTTCAGTTGTGTTTTCTTGGGAGGGGGGCACCTGGAGACTGAGCTGCAGGTCTGCTATATATGTGCTGGGGCCAAGTTTAAGCCCTCATGGGTTCTTTGTATGGTGACTTAGTCTCTGAGAGCTCCCAGAGGCCCGGGTTAGTTGACTTTGCTGGTCCTCATATGGTGGTCCCGTCGTCATCAGGGCATTCAATCCTTCTCCCAATTCTTCCATAAAAGTCGCTGACCTCCATCAAATGTTTAGCTGTGGGTTTCTGCATCTGTTTCAGTCAACTGCTGGTTAGAACCTCTCAAAGGACAGTTATACTAGGCTCCTCTCTGCAAGCATTACAAAATATGAGCAGTGATGCCATGGATTTGTTTGTTTGTTCATCAGATGGATTTCGAATTGGGCCAGTTATTGGTTGGCCATTCTTTCAGACTTTGCTGCATCTTACATCTTTTCAGACTTTGCTATACCTGGGATTAAAAAAAAAAAAGTAGATGAGAGTTCTGTGGGTGGGTTCGTATCCTTATCCCTTCACTGGGATTCCTGACTAGCTGGAAAATGTTACAGAGGCCGTGGTGTGAGAAAAGACACATATGGTATCCCTGAAGCCAACACTCCATGTTACAATATCAATGTGCCATGAAAAATTTGCCCATAGACGAAATAGCCCCACTGACCCTTTGGTTAAGGGAAGAAAACACAAGGGAAGGCAGAAGAGTCTGATTTCCACTGAGGCACACACACTTTGAAGAGCCATTGGTGAATCTATTGCCTTGAAATCCCCTGCCCGCATGGCACAACAAATGGGTATATTTAAGTGGGTGCTCACAGACTCCCATGTTCATAACTGTGTCCGTTATATTAGTTGGTTCCAGATTTTTAAATCTAAATATTTGGCTTACCCATGCTTTTGACCTTTGGTAACTGCGCCTAAATTGTCATTGCCCAAATTTACATATCAGCAATTAATGATAGGTTTATTCACATAAGCTGCTTTTGTTTTCCTAGTTTTTGTAGTTTCCTATAGGTCTGGCAGTGACCACAAGAATGTGATAGACAGAAAGTTATCAGATTGATTATGTTAATCCAGTTCATTTGAAAAATCAAAAGACCTGGGGTACTTGGCAGGCTCCTGCAAATACTGAGAAAGCTGCCCAAACAATAGAGTATATAGGGCTACTCTGAAAGCTGAGAATATAGATTCACCGACATGCAGGCATACAACAGAAGGGAATACTCTGAAGTATTAGAAAATGTTCACATGGATTTTATAGTAGAATGATATATCATCCAGATATCTTTTCATTATAGAAGTGGTGAAAACAAATAATAATTTTTTGTTCATTATACGATGATAAGTATATATAGGTCTTTGCAATGGCTTGGAGTGGAGCTAAATTCCAACAAACAGCAATGTAGCTCTTAACAGCCTTGAGTGGCCCAGATATTAATAAGGATATACATACTAATGATGATGAACCAGCTGTCCATGGAAAAGCTGATTTAGGGAGTATTCAGTTTTATCATTTTGACAGCTCGCATGGGAAAACATACTGTATTCATTCCTTCTCCTTGTGCTACAGTCAAATTAGAATTTCATTTAAAGATAAGAAGCCAATATCACAGCGTTTTACATTCTCATCTTTATGACCTACTTATTTTTAATACTTTCTGCTAAGAGATGGGTATTTTTCAATGTCAGATTGGAATGGTTTTATTTCTTTCCATATTTTGAAAAGTCATATTTAGTGACTTTTGATAAAATAGAGATTTCCTTCTCCTCTCAAGTGAACTTTCTCAAATGCAGCATTTAGACAGCGTTGATTATGTTTATTTATTTCTCTTCAACATTTCGAGGTAGAACATTATTTTGTATTCTTTTAAATTCTAAATCCATATGAATTCTTTGTACTTAAATCCTCATTTTAGCATGTGTCATTCATTTCCAATTAGTGACAGATAATTAATTCTAATTAGAAATAGATAACAGTTATGTGTACCCATGTGTGTGATATTTTAAATAGCCATAATAATATTCTGATCAGAAGGACTCATTACTAATTCAACTTTTTAATACATTTTCACTTGGCAATGGAATTAAAGGGGACTGAAATTGCAGACTTAAATCAGGATGCAAAGATCAAAGGAAAAGTACAATATTTTCTTTCTGATTTTTTATTTGAAAATACGCTTTTATTAATACAAATATCACGTGCAATAAAGACCAGGTAAAACTCAATTCTCTGCATTGTTCACAAATCCAAATTTCTGAGGCCTTCCCACGTCATGCATGATTTATTTTTCTCCAGAAGACAATCCTTTAAGTTGGTCAAGAAGTCTGTTTAAATGAGATATGTCTTCATCTCAATCTGAGCTGTAAAGGACCAGAGGATATGCACTACAAACAATAAAAATACAGTGTTCTTACAGGTAGAAAAGGGGTCAAATAAAACCCACAAATCAACAAGACATTCGTATCCTAATAACACTATCATGAAATAACTAGCTCTGAAGAGTATCAAACTGCTAATGTCATGTTCATACTTTAATAACATTTATATAAGACAGAGGGGCTAAATATCAAAGCTTCTGGGTGACAGTTATAAATCGACCCTTAAAACCGCAGGGCTAGCTTTGTAACTCAAAAGCTATAATTAGTCTAAATCTTATTGAGGTGATACATCCTGCTATCAGCCATGTGTAACAGCAAACTGGGAAGAAGCCACACCCTGTACTATACAGACTGTTTCCTATACAATATTCTCCATTGTTCTTTATGGTTGAGGACTCCAATTTTTGACATCGTTCACGAGTCAGTAAATGATACTGTATTACAACAGTATATGTGAATTACTCTATATAGTTAATGTAAAAATAAAAGTCATGGACAGAATCTGTATAGGAATCACAACAAAATAGACTCCTGGTAGATATTAAATCAATCAGTTTCAGTCTTCTAAGAATCTATAGGTGTTATGACTAGTCACAAGTATTTGTATATCAAAATGATATAGTACTAAATTGTGTCTCCAAGAAAAGTGAGCTTAAGCTAAAGAATTTAAACACTGTCATTGTGGATGGAAAAGACACATGAATTGAGAGGATAGCTTTTATGTTTATACAAATCATAACCATTCTAATTGTTTTTTGTTACCCCTTTGAAGAGGCACAGATCAGTAGTTTTCTGGAAAAAAAAAGCTAAAATATCTGGAGACAAAGGTGTGAAGAACAAAGTTCTGTGCTCTGAAGATTAAATAGAGAAATGGCAGCCCTCATAAATTAAACACACTGATTTAAGCAGATATCCACTGTCTGGAGAGTACAAAACAATATAAAGTAAGTATTTCCATCTTCAATTTTAATAGATCTCTCTTCTGAAATACATAATTCATGCTTCTACCCGGTCACTTTCTTGTCAGTATCTCAAAGGAAAGCAGAAATGAAGGGCCATTTTCATACTAATCAGTCAAAGAATATTTACATTAGAGCCAACTGCAGTTCACTAAATGTGCACACTCAGTGTGGAAACCAGAATGCCTTATGAGTTATTCAAGCATCTGGGCTGAAGTGGAACACTGGCATTTTAAAAATCATACTGTAAAAAAAAATGCCATTCAGTTTTCTTTCACCTTTCCTTTTTTACTCTCAGTTTTCCAATTAACAGCCTGAGTTTCTCTAGCATTCTTCTGGATCCTGTGTCCATTGATACTTAGGTAGGTAGCTGTTTAGAATTGGGAAGCCTGAGCTGTCACCCTCATTTGCCCTTCTCTTACCAGCTACTGATCACTACTTAATCCCCATCTATTTTTAAAAGGAGTTCACCAAGGTGTTTTAAAAGGAAGAAAAGAATGAATACTAAACACCCTAATTGCCCTTAAAGTCCCTTCTCACTGTCAGACTTCACTTTAGAAATACAGAAAAGCCCTCCAAACTTTAGATTGAGATGTGTGCAGTGATGTGATTAGCTCTTACACAGACACTTTACTCTCCATAAGTACGCAGAGCAGCAAGGTCACACACAGGAAACTACAACAGGAATTAACAACAGCAATCACAGGACTTGATTTTGTTCTCCAAGACCCCAATTCAAATAAACACAAAAAGTTCAATAGATCCACTCAGAAGTCTGCAGCCTCCATGCGAGGGAGGTTGTTTTCATTGTCACAGAGAGGTGTGCTTTTGGCAGTCTGCTTTCATTTATCCTGGGTGCTTTGGGAAACAGGACTCCTCCCAACTGCCTTGGGACGCGCTGCCACAATTTAATAGATGTCACCAGCACAGACGAACTTCCATGATGTTGTGACTAAATTTTTCTTTTCTTAATTGCATACCATTATTCCTAATTATGTTTACTGGTATGGTGCTAAGTAATTATGCTCCTTTCTTCCTGTTAACACCCTTCAGATATTAGTAGCAGTTATGTCCCTCATTAATTTTAGCTGAGAAAGTTATGTATATTTAATGTTGTATTATTTTTCAGATTTGTGTCAAATTATCCTCTTCTCCCACAATGTTTAATTCCCCAACATGCAAAGTACTACTGGATATTATATATTATATAATATATAATAAATACATATATGTGTATGTATATGTATATATATGATATTTGTAACATCTGATCCCTCTTATCCTTTAATATTAACAGTGATTGTGTGTCATTTGCCTTCTATTTGCAATACTCCTTTACTTTCAGTCTTTCTATAATTTCTACTTAATCCCCTTCTCCTGCAGATAGACATGTTGCCTTGAACCTGCTCATTTTTCTCAACAATTCTGCTCTGGTCTTCTTACACATTTTTCTTTTTCTTTTTGATTTTTTATTGGTTATTTTATTTATTGACATTTCAAACATTATCCCTCTTCCAAGTTTTGCCACCATAAAACACCTATCCCTTCACCCCTCCCCCTACCTCTTTGAAGGTGCTTTCCCACCCACCCACTCCTGCCTCAATGCCCTAACAGTTCCCTACACTGGGCCATTGAGCCTTCACATGACCAAGGGACTCCCCTCTTAGTGATGCCCAATAAGGCTACTCTCTGCTATATATCTAGGTGGAGCCATGGGTCCCTCCATGTGTATTCTTTGGTTGATGGTTTAGTCCCTGGGAGCTCTGGGCAGTCTGGTTGGTTGATAATGTTGCTCTTCCTATGGTGTTGCGAACCCCTTCAGTTACTTCAGTCCTTACCATAATTTCTCTGTTGGGGTCACTGAGCTCAGTTCAATGTTTGGCTGTGAGCATCCACATCTATATTGGTCAGACTCTGGAAGAGCTTCTCAGGGAACAGCTATACCAGGCTCCTCTCAGCAAGTACTTCTTGGCATCAGCAATAGTGTCTGGGTGTGGTGTCTGTAGATGGATGGGATGGATCCCTAAGTGGGGCAGTCTCTGGATGGCCTTTCCTTCAGTCTCTTCTCTACTCTTTGTCCCTGCATTTCCTTTTCATGAGAGAAATTATGGATTAATATTTTTGAGGTGGGTAGGTAGTCCCATCCCTCAACTGAGGACCATTCCTATTCACTAGATATGGTCTCTACAAGTTTGGGGGCTAACATCCAAAATATACAAAGAACTTAAGAAGTTAGCCTCTGGAAATTTTTTTCCTTTAACTAACAATGTCAATAAGACAATATCTCTTTCTTTTCTTATTTATTTATTTATTTTAACATTTTTTCCATCTTTATTAACTTCAGTATTTCTTATTTACATTTCGATTGTTATTCCTCTTCCCGGTTTCCAGGCCAACATCCACATAACCCCTTCCCCCGCCTTCCCTATGGGTGTTCCCCTCCCCATCCTCCCCCCATTACCGCCTTCCCCCAACAATCATGTTCACTGGGGGGTTCAGTCTTGGCAGGACCAAGGGCTTCCCCTTCCACTGGTGCTCTTACTAGGCTATTCATTGCTACCTATGAGGTTGGAGCCCAGGGTCAGTCCATGTATAGTCTTTGGGTAGTGGCTTAGTCCCTGGAAGCTCTGGTTGCTTGGAATTGTTGTTCATATGAGGTCTCAAGCCCCTTCAGCTCTTTTAATCTTTTCTCTGAAAACTTGTACATTTTATGATACTCCAGAGATCACTACAATAGAGAAAGCAGAAAAATTATATAGGAGGCAGAGGGAAATGAAGTTTGTTGTGGGCTTGTCTCTTCTAACTGTGGCCATGTCTTCTATACTGATGAAGCTACACCAACATTTCTACCCAAACATGACCTGAATAAGAACAACACCAATAGACATACACATTTTGAAGGGGAGAAACTCATGAGACCTCAATCCTAGGACTCCCACCTGGCCATTTTTGTCACCAAATGAGGCTTCTAGTACCAGGACTCGATTTCACTGTGGGCAAAGTGGGTCTTATGGAAATTACTGAACAATCCAGGATGTTACTAAGACAATGGGTTGCTTTCTACAAACTGATACTGGTGCTTGAGAACAACACACACACACAACAAATTGAACATGCAGAAGTAAAGCTGGTGAACACATGGATCCTTTACCCCTGTATTCTAGTGTCCTTTGTGCAAAAGGTACTCTACAGGGAACCAAAAGAGAATCGTATACATTAACCCTGCCACAAGACTTTTGAACTATAATCTATCCTGCCTGAAAGATATATCAGGGCAATGGTGGCACAGAACTTATGGGAATAGCCAGGTAATATCTGATTTCCTGGCTCTGTAAGATATAACCACCTATACCTAACACTGCTTGAGTTACTGTCTTAGTTCAGGTTTTACTGCTGTGAACAGACACCATGATCAAGGCAACTCTTATAAAGGACAACATTTAATTGGAGCTGGCCTACAGGTTCAGAGGTTCAGTTCATTTTCATCAAGGTAAGAGCATGGAAAAATCTAGGCATACTTGGGGCTGCAAGAGCTGAGAGTTCCACCTCTTGTTCCAAAGGCAGCTAGGAGAAGACTGGTTTTGAGGAAGCTAGGACAAGTGTTTTAGAGCCCATGCCCACAATGAAACACTTACTCCAAGGAGTCCACATGTCCTAATAGTGCCACTCCCTGGGTCAAGCATATGCAAATCATCACAGGATAAAACCAAACATTATTGGTCTACTTTAAAAAATATATCAGTAAAATAACTCCTAAAGATATTGTTATACTCATTGATCAGTGCTTTATTCATCCATCATCAGAGAAGCTTCCTCCTGCAGTAGATGGTAACGGATGTAAAAACCCACAATCAGACAATAAGCAGAGCGAGAGAGTTCTCGGAAAACACAGCTATAAATAGTATACCTCTATCAAATCCATCCCCTCAGAGCTCAGGGAATACCATGGAAAAGGAAGAAGAAAGATTATAAGAGCCAGAGGGAAAAGAGGATACCAGGAATCCAGCTGTGCAAAGGTCCATATGAACTCACAGCGACTAAAGCAGCCAGCACAGCTCCAACATAGGTCTATACCAGGTCCTCTGCATAGATGTTATAGCCATCCATTTTTCTAGAAAGAATATTCTCAGTGCTGAGAACTATGAGAAAAGTTTATACAAGAAATTGAAGGCCTACTCAAGGTTCAAAGTTTAAGTTTGATCCCATTTAATCATTTACCACCTTCTGTGAATTATTTAAGAATTAAATTCTTAGCATATTCTTGAGAAATGTATTATAAATGGCTTCCAAAAACAGCCAAAGTTCCCCCGTTACATAAGTAATGATAATACTCTACAATCTACAGAAACAGATGGAACCTTTCACACAGGCTACTAATTTATTTTATTAATCTATATTAACTATATAGATTACTGAGTTACACAGTAAACTTCATATACATGCATTCTGCTTAGTCTAGATTTTTCCCAACTCTTCAACTGCAACCCATCCAGGCTACATTTGCAGTTTTTAGAATTTTGTTCTTATACATGAGGAGAAACAGAGCAGTTGGCTAGACATTTGACCTGAGATAACTCACAAAATAAAAGGAAGTAGCAGTCCTTTAAAAAAAATGAGCTGGACTGTAAGCAAAAGTCCCTGACTATTATCTTTATTAGAGTAAATGAGCATGATTTAGGCAACTAAAGAAAGGAAGGATACCAGGAACAGAACTATTTCAGTCCAGTTGTCTAGTTGAGAAGCCTAACATCTTATTCTATATAGTTTGAGTCTCAAAATAGATGCATCTTCGATGAAAAAAGTGGATGTCCCTCGGTCCACCTCATATTACTCCAAACACCAAGCCAACCAGTAGACACATGGGCAATAATAAGTAGTGAGTTTGTTAAGCCATTATTTGAGTTTATTTATATATAGTAATATTTAAAGGACCATTAAGGAGCAGAAAAAGAATAAAGTCAACCATTATTAGAAAAGTAATAGTGTAAGATTAGTCCCTGAGCATCAGTGGTAGCACTTAGGAGGACAACATTTAAGAGTCCAGATCTTAAAATGTGAGAAATTAAGATGCCAAAGGAGAACCAAAGAAAACGAGCCTTAAAATCTAATGGAAATCTTTCTAAGAAAGTTCAAGGGGTATTCTTGGTTTGTAATCCTCATCTTATACTTTGAAATATTAAGATTGTGTGTATCAGAAAACACATAGAATCAATTTGAAAGAAACATTACATACATTTTTCAAATAACCTATAGTATGTTGCTATGACTCCAAAATAAGGGCATTCTCATTAGGCAACCAACTGGCTTTCATAAGACTTGCAGTTGAGAGCTGACAGTAGACCACACTGTATCTGAAAATGAAATGATCTTAAAATCATACACATCTTTCAATTTGGGGTGTGAACTTGGCTCAGTATGCAAAGTCACTGTTATGGAGGCATGAGGAACTGCAGTTGGATTCCTAGAACCCATTTTAAAAAGCCTGGCATGCCCATGGGCATCACGAAACCAAGAGTATGGATGGGGTTGAGATATGCAGTTCATAGGGACTTCCTGAGTAGTTGTTCTAGCCCCCAAACTGATATTCAAATTCATAGAAAACCCCTGTCTTTGAAATTAAGAAATTAGAAAAAAAATACCCTGATATCAAACTCTGACCTTAAGTAGCCACTCACATGTATGTGAAAACACTTATACATGCACACACACCCTACACACACACACACATACACACACACATACACACACACACACACACACACACACACACACACACACACTATTTTCCAGTCTTAAATATTCAAGGAATCTAAAGAGTTATTTAATGTATAGGTTTGTTTTGTTTTAATGGGTTTCCTTGATGATGATGCTTAGTCCTCCCAAGAATTAATATTAGCTAATTCATTTCATTTGCCAATGAATGTCATTTCTTCCTTACATTAGTCAAAGCCCATCTCTACTGAATTTCAACACATTGATTCATGCATTATTCTACAAGATTACTACACACACACACACACACACACACACACACACACACACACACAATCTTCCTTATCTGTGGCAATTTTTTCAAGTATCTGAGGGCAGCTATTGCAAGCCTCCAAAGCATCACTTTTTAAATATTAATAACTCACAGCATTACTCATCTCCTGTTGGCTCAGTTCTAAGTCCCCTTGCTGCCTTACTGTATGTCGTGTAAGTAAATTCAAATTTCAACAAAACTAAATCAAAAACGTGGTTAATAATTAAAACTCAAGTAGTAGTCTAATTTCAACAGGACTTCACACAACTAAAACTATATTTATGTATACCTATCAATCCTCCTATCTACAGACTAATCCCAGGCAGCTTCACACTGGTGAACACAGAGGCAGAGTTTTCTATCTTTATATTTATTCTGTTTCTATAAAATTTATCATTAAATGTCATGGATTTAACAAAAACGTTCAGTGTCTCCTGGCTCTGTGGAATCACAACCTTTCTGCGTGTCTTACTCAATGAATAAATATTGAGTAGTGCAAACTCTATGAAGGAGATCTATAAAGAATTTGTATAATCCTAAATCCAGGCCAGTACTGATTCATTTATAAGCTCTTTGTTATATACCTAGTATGAAACCTCTTAGCTGTATTATCTTCCACATCACTTATCTAATCTTCACTACAGGAAAGTAATGCTAGATTGGATAAACACTACTGCACTGTACAATATGAAAAAAAATGGGTCAGATAGCTTTTTGTTACCCATATTACAGAACCTGTATTTTAGTAACTAATAAAGAAAATATGAACCCTCAGATATTAGAATCCAGTTTTGAAAACCAATAACACATCTAAATTTCTGCTGAAATGGTTTCTGCACTTTTCAAGTGAATTTTTATTCAAAATATTAATGATTAATCTTTTATCTTCCTCTCCTCTCTATGATATAATAACACAAAGAAACTTTACTATCCTTAATTTCCTTTGTAATTCATCAGAATTGTGACACACACAGATGTAATGGACCCAAGCAGAAACATCTCTTGAAGGGTGAGTATGACACACTTGTATTTCTTAAGTGATGTAAAAAGTATATACAAGTGATGGCAATGGTTACATACTTAAAAATACATCAAACCAATAGATATTTACTTATAATAAACATTGAGATTATAAATCAATCTCAAGCTATTTCTAAACAACTGAGAACTGTTAGAATATAAAATGTAGCTGTTATTTCAGGGGAAGACAATGTGTAAGCATGCAAACTGAGGGAGGAAATGCTTAAATAGAAACACCAGACAATTATAAAAGAGATGTCACAGAGCAGAACATGATTCATTGCCAGATGAATTATTCAGATAATAAATTTTGCAAGAGTTCAGGAGAGGGAGTGCTCATTTCAGACTAGGGTGCTTGATTCCATGAAGATAAATGGGAGCTGGTATTGAGGCCAGATAAGTGAGTAAACTTTAGATGAGAACGGGTCAGAGGAAAGGACACTTTGAGAATTTGTCACAGCATCCATAGACAGGAATGACTGGAGTGTCAAGCAACCTTTTTTTTCCCCCACAAGTCATCAGGAAAATAAACAAGTAGCAAAGGCTTGAAGGAGCTACTGGCACCTGTGGCAAGAAGACTAAGAATGCTATTTGAAGATGTACCATGACTCAGGAAATGACTTGGGAGCATGCGATTTAATGACAAAGTGGTCTTGCCAGCCATATAATTTGGAGTAGCAATAGATCTGAGCATGGAAAAGAAAAAATAGAAGATACTACTAGGTTTCTTTTAAAGTATAAAACAACCTACAGGCATTGTTTGCAAATACACCATGCCAGTCAGGAAATCACCCTTCCTCAACCAAATGATGTTTCCTTTGTTTCAGGCACTACCTCTCTGGGAACCACAGTGGTCAGAGAATCTGGTAGATAATCTTTACCACCCCCCTGTCTTCTCAGATTCCAGTTTCTCAGTTCTTCCTCTCAGGCCCTATTCAAAGCCTTGTGGTATATCCAGGTTTCCTCCCTCCTATGGATCCTCTCAGAGCACACATCCCCTCCCACAGCCCATCCCCATGTCTTAGTATCAGCTACTATCACATACAAAACATTCTACCTGCGACCCCCAGTGGACATACATGGCAGATTCTCAGAATCATTCCCTCTCAGGCTACACACAGCCAACATACTCTCCCAAAAACTAGGGAAAGCAACAGAATCCAAGGAACGAAATACTTGCCCAACAACACAGTACCAGATATCAGTAACTAGAATTACCTTCATCCTAAACCCAGAGTCCTAGAGACCACAGTGCAATCACAATCAGTAACAGACAGGGTAATGCATCTACACTAAGGTCCAGGAGCCCTATGAAAATAGGCCCTAAGGAACTTAATGTAGGCAGAGTACAAGATGAGGACACAAAATAGCTATGAATGTGCTTAAGGACCTTAAGGAGGTTATGGATTAACCCATTAGTGAAATTTATGAATACACAAACAGCAGAATACTATAAAGAAAACTGTTTAAGATATGCAAGTGGAAATGGAATCAAGAAAGAAAACTACAAGTAAGAAATGTCTGGAAGTGAAAAATGTAGGAAGTCAAATAGGTACCACAGAGGAAATCTTTAGCACCAGAATACAAAAAAATGGAAGAAAGAACCTCAGGCATTGAGGACATGATAGAAGAAGTGGATAATTTAGACAAAGAACATGTTACTGCTTTAAAGCATCCAGGAAATATGGGACACTATTTTAAAAAGATTAAATCTAAGAATAATAGGAATAGAAGAAGGAAAAGAAATCAATGTCAAAAGCACAGAAAATATTTTCAACAAAATAACAGGGGAAAAACTACCCTAAACTAAATCATAAATTGAGAATTACATGAAATATATATTCAAAATGATAGGAGATAGGAGGTGCCTATAAAGGTAGTAGAATCATACAGAACATCATATAAACTGAACTAGAAAAATATTTGCCATGACATATAATAATAAAAGTCTAAATATACAGAATGAAGAAAGAATAGTAAAAGCTTCAAGGGCAAAAAATAATATGTAAAGGAGGAATTACAGATGATTATTAAATGAAGATTGTAAAATCCAAAAAGGCCTGAACTGCATGGTTCTACATATACTAGGGCACAATAGACATCAACTCTGATTACTATTTCCAGCAAAACTAGCAATCACCATAGATGGAGACATAAATACATTCGATGATAAACCAAATTTAAGAAGTTCCTGTCTACAAAGTGAATGCTACAGAAGACCCTAGAAGGAAAACATTAACCTGAAGAAGTTAACTTTCTTGAGAAAACACAAGGAGTAATCTGACACCCAAGAAAGCATGGGGAACAATCTGAGGCAAGAAAATCAAAAGTGGAGGCACACACAATCAGGAACAGAGTAATGGGAGTCAATAATCACTGCTCATTAATAACTATCAACATCTATGGTTTCACTTATTACAATAAAACAACACAGACTGACAGACTGGAACCAAAACCATAATTTATCCTTCTGCTACAATCCAAGAAACACAATTTAATGGGGATAGATGTTATCACGTTTTTTCCGTTTTTCATTGGATATTTTCTTTAACTACATTTCAATTATTATTCCCCTTCCCAACTTACCCTCCAGAAAACTGCTATCCCATCTCTCAGGCCTGCCTCCATAAGGGTGCCCTCCACCCACCTACCCACTCCTTCCTTCCTTTCTGCCCTGGCATTCCCCACCCAGGGGCATCGAGCCTTCCCAGGACCAAGGGGCTCTCCTGCCATTGATGACCAATAAGGTCATCCTCTGCTTTCATATGTGGCTAGAGCCATGAGTCACTACATGTATTCGTTGATGGTTTAGTCCCTGGGAGCTCTGGGGGATCTGGTTGGTTGATATTGTTGTTCTTCCTAGGGAGTTGCAACCCTCTCCCCCAATCAGCTACCTCAGTCTTTTCTAACTCCTCCATTGGGGACTCAGTTCTCATTTTAATGGTTGGATGCCAGCATCTGCCTCTGTATTTGTCAGGCTCTGGCAGAGCATCTCAGGAGAGAGTTATATCAAGTTCCTATAAGCGTGCATCTCTTGGCATCCCCAATAGTGACTGGGTGGGATGGATCCCCAGGTGTGGCCTTCTTTGGATAGCTTTTCCCTCAGTCTCTGCTCCACACTGTCTCAATATTTCCTCTGATGAGTATTTTGTTCACCCTTCTAAGAAAGACTGAACATGAACACCTTGGTCATTCTTCCTGAGATTCATGTGGTCTGTAAATTATATCTTGGGTATTAAGAGTTTTGGGGCTAATATCCACTTATCAGTGAGTGCATACCATGTGTGTTCTTTTGTGACTAGGTAATCTCACTCATGATATTTTCTAGTTCCATTAATTTGCCTTAAAATTTCATGTAGTCATTGGTTTTAATAGATAAGTAGTATTACATTGTATAAATGTACCGCATATTCTGTATCCATTCCTCTGTTGAAGGATATCTGGATTCTTTCCAGCTTCTGGTTATTATAAATAGGCTACTGTGAACATAGAGGAGCATGTGTCTTTGTTATATGTTGGAGCATCTTTTGGGTATATATCCTGGAGAGAGGCATACATGGGTGCTCAAGTACTACTATGTACAATTTTATGAGGAACCAACAGACTGATTCCAGAGTGGTTGTACCAGTTTGAAATCCCACCAACAATGGAGGAGTATTCCTATTTCCTCACATCTTCGCCAGCATCTACTGTCACCTGAGTTTTTGATCTTAGCTATTCTAACTGTTGTGACATAGAATCTCAGGGTTGTTTTGATTTGCATTTCTCTGATGACTAAGGATGTTGAACCTTTCCTTAGATGCTTCTCAGCCATTTGATATTCCTCAGACGAGAATACTTTCTTTAGCTCTGTACTCCATTTTTAATAAGATTATTTGGTTCTCTGGAGTCTGACACCTTGAGTTCTTTGTATATATTGGATAAAATCCATCTATCAGATATAAGATTGGCAAAAATCTTTTCCCTATCTGTGGGTTTCCATTTTGTGCTGTTGACAGTGTTCTTTGCCTTACAGAAGCTTTACAATTTCATGAAGTCATATTTGTCTATCATTGATCTGAGTCTGGCTAAGGGTTTATTATCTTGTTGATTTTCTCAAGGAACCAACTCCTGGTTTTGTTGATTCTTTGTATAGTCCTTTTAGCTTCTACTTGGTTCATTTCAGTCCTCAGTTTGACTATTTCATGCCTTCTATTTCTCTTAGGTGTATTTTCTTCTTTTTGTTCTAGAACTTTTAGGTATGCTGTCAAGCTGCTAATGTATGCTCTCTCCTGTTTCTTTTTGAAGGCACACAGATCTATGAGTTTTCCTCTTAGCACAGCTTTTATTGTGTACCATAATTTTGGGTATGCTGTACCTTCATTTTCATTTAATATTAAAAAGTCTTTAATTTCTTTCTTTATTTCTTCCTTGATCAAGTTATAATTGAGTAGAGCGTTGTTCAACTTCCATGTGTGTGTGATCTTTCTGTCGTCTTTGTTGTTATTGAAGACCAACCTTAGTTTGTGGTGATCTGATAGGATTCATTGGGTATTTCAATCTCCTTCTATCTGTTCAATCCTGCTTTCTGACTGATTATATGGTCAATTTTGGAGAAGGCACCATGAGGTGCTGACAAGGTATATTATTTTGTTTTAGTATAAAATGTTCTGGAGATATCTCTTAAATCCATCTGATTCATAACTTCTGTTAGTTTCCCTGTGTCTCTGTTTAGCTTCTGTTTCCATGATGTATCACATAATAATCAAAACCACAAATGCATAAGAAAGAAAGAATATTAAAAAAAGTAAAGGAGAACGATAAGTAACATATAAACGTAGACCTACTAGAATTACACAAGACTTCTAACCAGAGATTATGAAAGCCAGAAGAGCCTAGGCAGACCCTAAGAGAACACAAAGGCCAGCCCAGTCTACTATATCCAGCAAAATTCTTGACTAACATAGATGGAGAGACCAAAATATTCCAAATTCATACAATATCTTCAAACAAATCCAGCCCTCCAAAGGATAATAGATGGAAAACTCCAACACAACAAGGGAAACTAAACACTAGAAAAAGCATGAAAGTAATCTTCTTACAATGTGCCCAAGAGAAGACAGCTTCACAAGCCTAATTCCACCTATAACAACAAAAATAACAGGAAGCAACAATAACTTTACCTTAATATCTCTTATCATCAATAGACTCAATTCCCCAATAAAAAAAACAGACACTAACATAAAGGGGACCCAGCATTTTGGGTCATACAGGAAGCACACCTCAGTGACAAAGACAGACACCTCTTCAGAGTCTAGGCTGGAAAATAATTTTCAAAGAAAATGGTCCCAAGAAATAAGCTGGAGTAGCCATTCTAGTATCAAACAAAATGGACATTCAGCCAAAAGTTATCAAAAAAGAAAAGAAAGGACACTTCATGTACAACAAAAGAAGAATTAACCAAGATGAACCCTCAATTCTCAATATCTATGTTCCAAATGCAAGGGCACCTACATTCATAAAAGAAATCTTACTAAAGCTCAAAACACACATTGCACCTTACACAATAGTAGTGGGAGACTTCAACACCCCACTCTCAGCAATTGACAGATCATGGAAACAGAAACTAAACAGAGATACAATGAAATGAACAGAAGTTATGAACCAGATGGATTTAAGAGAGATCTATAGAAAATTTCATCCTAAAACAAAATAATATAACTTCTTCTCAGCACCTTATGGTACCTTCTCAAAAAATGACCATAAAATTGGGAACAAAACAGGCCTCAACAGATAAAAGAAGATTGAAATATCCAATGTGTCCTACCAGATCACCACAGACTAAAGCATGTTTTCAGTAACAATAAAGATGACAGAAAGCCCACATATACATGGAAGTTGAACAATGCTCTACTCAATGATAACTTGGTCAAGGAAGAAATAAAGAAAAAAATTAAAGGCTTTTTAATATTTAATGAAAATGAAGGTAAAACATACCCAAACTTATGGGACACAATGAAAGCAGTGCTAAAAGGATAACTTATAGTTCTGAGTGCCTCCAAAAGAAACAAGAGAGACCATATGTAGTAGCTTGACAGCACACCTAAAATCTCTAGAACAAAAAGAAGCAAATACACCTAAGAGGAATAGAAGGCAGGAAATAATCAAACTCGGAGCTGAAATGAACCAAGTAGAAACTAAAAGGACTATACAAAGAATCAACAAAACCAGGAGCTGGTTCCTTGAGAAAATCAACAAGGTAAATTAACCGTTGACCAGACTAAGGAGAGGACACAGAGAGTGTATCCAAATTAACAAAATCAGAAATGAAAAAAGAGACATAACAACAGAATCTGGTGAAGTTCAAAAGAATCATGAGATGCTACTACAAAAGCCTATATTCACCAAAACTACAAAATGTGGGTGAAATGAACAATTTTCTAGACAGAAACTAGGTACCAAACTTAAATCAGGAACAGATAAACCATCTAAACAGTCCATAACTCCTAAAAAAAAAATAGAAGCAGTTGTTAACAGTCCCCCAACTAAAACTCCCAAGACCAGATGAGTTTAGAACAGTATTCTATCAGACCTTCGTAGAAGACCTCATAAGAATACTGTCCAATCTATTTCACAAAATAGAAAGAGAAGGAGCACTACCAAGTTCCTTCTATGAAGCCACAATTGTGCTTATACTTAAACCACACAAAGACTCAACAAAGAAAGGAACTTCAGATCAATTTTCCTTATGAATTTCAACATAAAAATATTCAACAAAATTCTTGCAAACTGAATCTAAGAACACATCAAAATGATCAGCCATTGTAATCAAGTAGGCTTAATCCAAGGGATGCAGGTATGGTTGAATATATGGAAATCCATCAACATACTCCATTATATAAACAAAGTCAGAGAAAAAAGCCACATGATCATCTCATCAGATGCCGAGAAGACATTTGACAAAATTCAACTTCCCTTCATGTTAAAAGTCTTGGAAAGATCAGGAATTCAAGGTTCATACCTAAACATAGTAAAAGTAATATTCAGCAAACCAGTAGCCAACATCAAACTAAATGGAGAGAAACTTGAAACACTCCCACTAAAATCAGGTACTACACTAGGCATTAGGCTCTCCCCCACTTGTTCAATATAGTATTCAAAGTCCTGTCCAGAGCAATCAGAAAACAAAAGGAGGTAAAAGGGATACACATTGGAAAGGAAGAACTTAAAATATCCCTATTTGCAGATGATATGAAAGTATACTTAAGTGAACCCAAAAGTTCCACGACAGAACAACTTCAGCAACATTGCTGCATATAAAATTAACTCAAACAAATCAATAGCCTTCCTCTATGCAAAGGACGAACAGGCTGAGAAAGAAATTAGGGAAATGACAACCTTCACAATAGTCACAAATAGCATAAAATAACTTGGTGTGACTCTAACTAAGCAAGTGAAAGATCTCTATGACAAGAACTTCAAGTTTCTAAAGAAAGAAATTGAAGATCTCAGAAGATGGAAAGACTTTCCATGCTCATGGATTGGCAGGATTAATATAGTAAAAATGACCATTTGCCAAAATCAATCTACAGATTCAATGCAATCCGCTTCAAAATTCCAACTCAATTCTTCATAGAGTTAGAAAGCACAATTTGTAAATTCATTTGGCGTAACAAAAACCCAGGACAGTGAAAACTATCCTCAATGATAAAAGAACTTCTGGCAGAATCATCATTCTTGACCTTGAATTGTATTACAGAGCAATAGTTATAAAAAAAGTATAGTATTGGCACAGAGATAGGCAAGCAGATCAATGGTAGAGAATTGAAGACCCAGAAATGAACCCATGCATCTATGGTCACTTGACATTTGACAAAGGAGCTAAAACCAAACAGTGGGAAAAGATAGTATTTTCCATAAATCGTGCTGGTTCAGCTGGAGGTCAGCATGTAGAAGAATGCAAATCAATCCATTTTTATCACCCTGTACAAAGCTTAAGTCCAAGTGAACCAAGGACCTGCACAGAAAACACAGATACAAAGTAAAAGAAAAAAAAGTGGGGAAGAGCCTCGAACAAATGGGCACTGGGGAAGAGAGGCTCACAAACCTAATTCCACCTCTAACAACAAAAATATCAGGGAGCAGCAATCAGTTTTCCTTAATATCTCTTAACATCAATGGACTCAATTCCCCAAGAAAAAGACATACATTAACAGACTGGATATGTAAAGAGGACCCAGCATTTTTCTGTATACAGGACATATACCTCAGTGACAAAAATAGACACTACCTCAAGAGTAAAAGGCTGGGAAAAAAATTTCCAAGCAGGTGTTCCCGAGAAACAAGCTGGCATAACCATTCTAATATTGAATAAAATCGACTTTCAATCAAAAGTTATCAAAAAAAAAGGTAAGGAAGAACATTTTATACTTGTCAAAGGAAAAAATATGTACAAATCTGAATTCTTAATTCTGAACATCTATGCACCACATGCAAGGCATCCATATTCATAAAGAAATTTTGTTAAAGCTCAAAAGCTCACATTGTACCTCACACAATGATAGGAGTTATCTTAGGAAAAAATAAGTGGGAAAGCAATATTTCAAGTAAATGAGCCCAAGAAGCAAGTTAGTGTAGCCATTTTATTATCTGAAGAATTCATCTTCAAACCAAAGTTCATCAGAGGATGAAAGGACACTACACGTTCATGAAAGGAAAACGTCCTCAAGAGAATATTATAGTTCTTAACAGTCATGCACCAAACACTAAGAAAACAAAGTCCATAAAATTAACACTACAGTAACTTAAACCACAGGTCAACTCTCACAAAATGATCCTTGGTGACTTTAATACATAACTCTCTCCAGTAGGCAGGTTATGCAAAAAAAAAAAAAATAAGAAATGAGAATTTGGAGCTAAATGACACTTCCACAGCTGACTTTCAGCACAGTATACACCTTTTTTTTTTTATTAACTTGAGTATTTCTTATTTACATTTCGAGTGTTATTCCCTTTCCAGGTTTCCGGGCCAACATCCCCCTAACCCCTCCCCCTCCCCTTCTCTATGGGTGTTCCCCTCCCCATCCTCCCCCCATTGCCACCCTCCCCCCAACAATCACGTTCACTGGGGGTTCAGTCTTAGCAGGACCCAGGGCTTCCCCTTACACTGGTGATCTTACTAGGATATTCAATGCTACCTATGAGGTCGGAGTCCAGGATCAGTCCATGTATAGTCTTTAGGTAGTGGCTTAGTCCCTGGAAGCTCTGGTTGCTTGGCATTGTTGTTCATATGGGGTCTCGAGCCCCTTCAAGCTCTTCCAGTTCTTTCTCTGATTCCTTCAACGGGGGTCCTGTTCTCAGTTCAGTGGTTTGCTGCTGGCATTCGCCTCTGTATTTGCTGTATTCTGGCTGTGTCTC